>NC_042494.1:169904619-169920731 GCF_005508785.2 Acyrthosiphon pisum | reverse complement strand
AAAACGAATAACTGCAGATACATGAAAATTTTACTGAATTGTTTATATTAGCATTTTCTATACACCATACAATTTTGAAAATATTTTGACTCTTTTTGAGCTGTTTACGGACATTTTCAGTTTTAAATTTTTTTAGTTTTTTTTTCTATAAATATCAATAAAGTTTTATCTGTTGGGCCAAAAAGTGTATAAATTTAATACAAAGCTCCTGATATATTGTTACAATATCAGTTGAAAAATATTAAAAATACATAGGCACAATTTTTTTTTATAAGCATTTAAAGAACACATTTTGACAAAATTTATCAAATTTTAATTTGAAAAATTATTTTGTAGTTAAAAATTTATAAAATGTTCAATTTTTGTATCTAAGAATTGAAAATTTAAAACAAGATTCCATGTAAGTAATTAATTCTGTTACCAAAAAATCTAAAAAATGCATTTACAGTTTACACAGTTTATTTTTATAGTCATTTTAAGTACAAATTTGGACGAAATTACATATTAAAAACCTAGGATAACTATTTTAGTTATTTTGTTGTGATTGTATAATATTATTCGTGGGTACTTGAAACTTCTAAAGTATACTATTATATATCTATGATAGTACCACCATTTTTTGTTGATGTATAACGCGTTATAAGTACCTAATAGATATTATGATATGATTAATTTGGAATTTATTATAGGTACCTATTATAGGTCAATTTTTTTTTTATACCATAGATAAGTATATATATGTCTAATACATAGACTGATATACCGTCTCCGCTCAGAATCGTTTTTCTTATACAGTAATATTATATCATTGAATTCAAATTTAATAGTGTCCATTATACAGTGACCCACTTCTAACCTACTGTACAGCAGAGCGACATCCACTTACCCACCTTTTTAAATTTATTTTTAAATTTAAATTTAAATTTTTTTTGTGTCTGTCATCACCTTTTAGGACAGTAAAAGTGCTTGGATTTTCTTCAACAGTACCTTTTCTGATAGGAAAGTGAATCTAGTTGGTACTTTGGGGGGGGGGTCAAAAGTAAAATTTTTCCAATAGTTTTCAAAAGCGCCGTGAAAAACAAAAGAAAAATTAAGGAAAAACGGGCATTTTACGCAAAATCTGTTTTCGAGAAAATTGATTTTGGTTTTTGGTGTAACTTTAAAACGAATTACTGTAGATTCATGAAATTTTCACTGCTTGTTTATATTTGCATTTTCTATATACCATAACATTTTTCAAAATATTTTGATTTGTTTTGAGCTGTTTACGAACAATTTCAGTTTCCAATTTAATTAGTTTTTTTTTCTATGAATGTCAATAAAACTTTATTTGTTGAATAAAAATACTTGAAAATTGTATATTGTATATTGTTTCAAAAGCAGATGAAAAATATTAAAAATCCTTAGTCACAGTTTGTTTTATAAGCATTTAAAGTTCAAAAATTTACAAAATATGGTAAAATCACGAAAATTAGCAAATTATTTTGAGTTAAGAATTCGTAAAAATTTTTCTTTTTAGAACTAAGATTTTTAAATGTAATACAAGATTCCTTATAGGATAATCCACCATCATCAAAAAAAAAAATGTCTATAAGTAACTCAAATTAAATTTTTATGAGTGTTTGAAATTCATATTTTTACAACATTTGATATTCACTTGATTTCTTACGTAACGATTTTCTTATTTTGTTGTAATTAAAAAACGAGTGACTGTAGAAACTTGAAAATTTCACTGAATGTTTATATTAGCATTTTCTATATATACGATAAAATTTTGAAAATAATTTGACTCTTTTTGAGCTGTTTACGGACATTGTAAGTTTTCAGTTTTTTTAGTTTTTTTTTCTATAAATATCAATAAAGTTTTATCTATTGGGTTAAAAAGTGTAAAAAATTAATACAAGGCTCCTGATACATTGTTACAATAGCAGTAGAAAAATATTAAAAATACGTAGGCACAATTATTTTTTATAAGCATTTGAAGTTGAAATTTTTACAAAATGTATCAAATTTAAAATTGAATAATTATTTTGTAGTTAAAAAATTATAAAATGTTCAACTTCTATATCTAAGGATTGGAAATTTAAAACAAGATTCCACGTAAATATTTAACTCTGGTACCAAAAATTCTAAGAAATACATTAGCACAGTTTATTTTTATAGTCATTTTATGTTCAAATTTGGACGAAATTACATATTAAAAAACCTGGAATTACTATTTTAGTTATTTTGCTGTGATTGTATAATATTATTCGTGGGTACTTGAAACTAGTGAGTATACCCATAAGTTATTTTATTTTTTTATTAGTTTTAAAAAAAAAAATTCAATTCAATAAAAATATCTTCGCTGGGTCAAACAGTCTGAAAATGTAATACAAGGTTTCTTGTAAAGTTATACATTTCTAGAATATCTGTTCAAAAATATAAAAGACACGTAGACATTATTTTTTTTTTTTTTATTAGCATATAAAGTTCACATTTTGACAAAATTCATCAATAATTTGCAAATTATTTTCTAATTAAAAATGATAAATTGTATAGTTAAGGGTTAACAATTTTTTTTTATGCTTTTCATAATAGTATTTCATACCGTATCCATAAAATCTAAAAATTATGTAAACACAGTTTTTTAAAATATATATTTAGAGTTCAAATTTGGACAAAATTAGATATTTAAATAGAAAATTAATTTTAGTTGTTTTTTGTCATTTAAAAATATTTTGTGGATACCTACTTGAAAATTTTAAAGTAGGTATATCAAATTAAATGTGTTTGGTAAAAATTAATTCAATCTACTGTTTTACTATAATAGTAAAATAAATTACTTTAATAGCAATACCAAAAAGTATACCTACTTATATATTGTAATATAGGTACTTGCGCTCGCCTTTTTATTATTATGATAATTATATATAATTATAATTTATAATTAATATAAAGAACTTATGAGAATTAAATTGAAATTATTACCTAGTTGTTTTTATTTACTATATAGGTACATTTACGATTTACTGTAATTTTACCAAATCCTTTAATTATAAATATGATGATAATATATAAACGGATATTTAATACATTGGATTTTAGACTAAACTAACATAATAATATGTATTTGATTTATGGCAAAATATTATTTTAGAACTTGTCATTATTAATTTTTTTTCTAGTCCATACCTAAATATGGTATTTAGAGTCGGCAATTTTATATAACACCCCTCCCCCACCCATCCAACAACTTTTTCTTATGCTGGCCCTGTCAATGTTTAAATTAAACAAGCAGACAGCAGAATATTCTCTTAGAAAATTAAATAGTAGAATAAAAAGAATACAAAATATTAGAATTTTCAAAAGATTTTATCTCTATGCGAGTGTTTTCATAAATCATTGGTTGTGCATAGTTTTTATGCTTCCCTCCTAGTTTTTTGGTTTTTCTACTCACTCATCATGATCGAGTCTGCCACAAACTCATCTTGTAGCATATGCTATTGCATGAGTGTCGACATCTTTCATCAAAGTAAATAGAATATTTGTTTTAGAAAAGTAATTATTCAGATGCATTTCTTTTTCTCTTAGATCAATCTCTTAAACTGGTTCAATTATTTTAAATTGTATTTATTATAATTTGTTGTAAATATATAGTATTTGCAAGCATTAACACTTAAATGTATTAGCTAAGATGATAACTATAATTGTTATCATACATATTTTTTTTGTATCCTTATATTGTTTATGGATAATATTTGAATTGAATCGATATTGTTTTTGTGCATAGTAAAGTAAATCATGACCTAAAGGCAGATTGTTTACAAAATATTTTATAGCTGAAGGAGTGTTGTGGTGAAGTGTGATCATTCTATTGCTAATGTCTAAAGGAAACCATAAGCAATTGTATTTTTTTTCTGTCTATTATCTGAATAAATTAATATTAATTTGATTTAGGATTCCAAATAGCAACTGTATAATTCAATTATATAGGTACTAAATATATAACAGAAAAATAAATATTTTTTTCACAAAATATGATATTTCCTACAATAGAATGATATTTAGTTTATTAAGCTATAAAGCTTTAAACTATACTTATAAAACTGCACTTTCCCCAAAGATAACTAATTAATCAAATACAATGTAATGATTATTTGTTTTTATATTGATCAATGATTATTATAGAAATGGTACATTTATTAATATAGAATTAAACCCACATCATGGCAAACAATTATTCTTAATAAAATATTCAATTTAATTGATATAGGTACCTATATAAGCTGTAAGTCATTATTGTGAGTATTATCTTGTTTCACCTCTAGGTGCCCATTACTCCGGTTTCTGAGTTACTATAACACATAAATACAATAATAACCAAAGGTTTTAGTACAAAAACTTCAGTTGGACAAAGACATGTTTTAAGAATAAAAATAACAATTAGTAATTTGTATTCACCAATTTGGGATTCTAATCATATAAATATGGTTACATTTTTGTACAACATTTGAATTCTCGTGCATTCATCATAACAAGTTGAGCTCATATAATTGATAATGTAAGAATTATTTATTTATTTTCCTAATGTTTCTTCATAGTAACTTAATGTTTTTATTTGTTTTTTAGGTGATTAAATGTCGGATGGAACATTTTGTGGATACAGTACTAATTTTGAAACTAATGGAACCAAGTTCATGTGCGGACTATAATGGGAAGCTTATCTATCATTGGTAAATATTAACATAATTTATTCTTGCTTAGTAAAATGTGGCGTTGATCATCATTCAAAAAACTGTACTAAAGAATGCACATCCCAGCAAAATGCCCCCTCTGCTCTGAGGATCATACAGCTAACTTCAAGGGATGCAGAGTTTAAAAATCCATTATAAAACACCAAAAAATTAAAACTACAATTATATTCCTAATTCCATACATTTTAGATGTATGTAATTTTTTTTTTTAAATTTATAGCTTATAATTTGTATCAAGGTTAATTACCATCCAATTCATGTCACTTATAAGTTATAACAGGTGCGTAACCAGGTATTTTCAAAGGAGGGCTTAAAATTGTTTTAACATGGGAAAAGTATACCTCCTCCCCCCATTGAGTACGCCACCGAACTATAATGAAACATTTATTAAGTCGAGCTTGTGGTTTTCCATTTATTTGTCTGATAATGAAAATCTGTTGAAAAAGAAACTGCAATTCACACTACTTCCCTCAATAATCATATTAAAATCATCATAGCAAATATAATTTAAGTTCTGAAATTACCAATAAGTAACAATAACCAAAAAAAAATAAATAACACACTTTCAAGCAATTTAAAAGAACCAAAGTTTTGCCAATTTTTTTACAATATAGGTAGCTAAGATAATATAACATTATACAATAAATTATTGATTATGCCTTACATATGTACATTTGTCAACACATAGGGAAGACTGTAAAATAATTAGTTTAATATTAATATTTTCATTCAAATACTTCATTACATACCACTTACTTAAACAGTTAATAGTTTTATATTATTACTAATCTTTACTTAATACTTTTAAACATTTTAGGCAATTGAAATTAACCACTATTTAATTGATAATACAACAAATTGGTTACATTAAAATTAAAATTTAAACTGGTGTCAATTATAAAAATATGGCTCGATTAAACCATTGTACATGATGTAAAAAATTAGAATATTTTGTCAAATGGCAAATCGAGTTAATTGTTGCAACTTATTGATGGAAATAAAGTAGTCTATTTGTCTGAAAAAATAAGCATTTTTAATTTATTATAGTAAATATGTATATTAATTTAATATTTAACTATTATATTTTTTCCTCTAAACACTTTTAAACCAGATATTTGGTGTAGCAGCACGTCATTTAGTCCCACCTGTTCCAGGGGCGAATGTTCCGGCTATAAACCAAACACTCCACGTAACCCTTCCTCTCGGCCAATAAACATGTGTCCTCGGTCCAGGGGCAACCGTTTTTCAGTGCGTAAACCAAGCACTCCACGTGACCGAAATATGTGGCTTCGAAGCACGTCTTCTGGTCCCATGGACACCCGGTTTCATGTGCGTAAACCAAGCACTCTAGGTGACCGTTAGATGCGGCTAGGCAACATGTCAAATCATCCCAGCGGCATCTGTTTTTCCGTGCGTAAACCAAGCACTCAAGGTGACCCCTGCTTGCGGCTTCGCTGCACGTACTCTCGTCCCAGGGGCACCCATTTTCCCGTGCGTAAACTAGACACTTCATTTGACCGTTCGACGCAGCGCTACTGCACGTACTCTCGTCCCAGGGGCACCCATTTTCC
Organism: Acyrthosiphon pisum; assembly: GCF_005508785.2. NCBI lineage: Eukaryota > Metazoa > Arthropoda > Insecta > Hemiptera > Aphididae > Acyrthosiphon > Acyrthosiphon pisum. Next base: position 169,914,424 of record NC_042494.1, on the reverse strand, counting down.
CGTGCGTAAACCAAGCACTTCAGATGACCGTAACAAGCGGCGCAGGAGCACGTCTCCTTGTCCCATGGACACCCGTTTTCCCGTGCGTAAGCCAAGCACTCTAAATGACCATTACAAGCAGCTCTGCTACATGTCTTTTCGTCCCAGGGGCACCCGTTTTCCCGTGCGTAAACCAAGCACTCAAGGTGACCCCCGCTTGCGGCTTCGCTGCACGTCTCCTCGTCCCAGAGGCATCCGTTCTCGAAGGCGTATCTTAGACACTCCAGATTGCCATATCCCGCAGCTGTTTGGCACGCTGTCCCGTTGTGCCATCCTGACTTACAGTCCCAAGGGACGCCGACCTCGTGAGCAAGTTTCAGGCAATCGATGTGCCCGTTCAACGCTGCTTTTTCGCATATGTTATTAAACCTCTGGTCTTTGATGGGGAATTGCGATCTGGTGAACATGGTCTGCCTATCATTGCCCTCATTTAGGTTTTTGTCGATTTTCAAAATTTCGAACAGCGACTCGCAACAATCTTGGATATCGACGTCCGGTGCTTCCATCAAGTCGAACTTGTTACGTTCGATCTTATTACAAGCGTAGTACGCCGTTTTCAACAGGCTAGGTAGTTCGTACATTACCCTGTTGTCCGACTACGTAGCTGTCCGCTCCAAATGTACTACAGAAGAGTGCTGTCTACCCGTAAAAGTAAACAATTAACAGCTCGCGAGGAAAAACAACGTTCAACGATACAAATACAATTGGCGATCGACGTGATGGCGCACGAAAAACGACGTTAAAAATTCAGACAAAAATACGAACAACTCAATGTATTTGGATTATAGACTATAACCATTGTTCTATGTTATAACCAAAATGCGAACAATAAATTACAAGCTCGAAGTACGAACTACGGAATGAAAGAACAACAACCGACGCCAATATGCTACCGAGTACCGAGTAGTAAGTAGCATGATATAACTAGTTTTCAGGTCTATGGTATGAGTACGATATACTATCATAAACCACGGTTGTAGATAGTAGATATCAATATTATCTATTATCATAGAACAATAATAATATATATCTATGATTTTCGATGAGCGGAGAAGTGGTCAAACATTTCGCGGGGTAACCCCGTACCACTCTACTCCGCTCATCGAAACTTTGAATATTTATAACTTTACTCATAAACTACTCGCCCCAAATACGATTTTCATGTATCAAAATACTAAGTAAAATATTCTGCTTTGGAATATAAAATTAAAACCCAATGTTGTCCTTCAAAAAAGTAAAAAACTTAAAAAATTATAAGGATAAAAAATATTTAAAAATATAATTTTTTAAGAAAAACGTTGTTTTATAAGTGACTTGAAACTATGTAAAATTATTTTCAAAAAAATGTATACTTTTTGAAATAATGAGTGTTCAATGATAAAATAATCACCCGGTATACAGACATACAGTACAAATAAAAATTGTGCAATTCAATTTTATAATTATTATGTAAAATACATTTTTTGGTTCTTTTTTTAAAAATATTGACACTGTGATTTATATATATTTGTTATTTTACTAATTACTATGAATTTAACATCAAAGTCAATAAGTCATCAAAGCAAGTCCTGACAATCTAACTTTTCCTTGTTGATTCCTCAAAAACGATTTTAATCAACCGGCTAATTTAATCATGGTGAAAAACTGTAAACAGTGTAAATATACATGCAATTCTTTAATTGAACCTGCAATTTTATCATGGGCTCTGGCCTAGGGGGGCTTCCCCCTATATACGCCACTGGTTTGTGAAATATCAAAAATTAAAAATGCTCATATGAGTCATATTATCTCGCTTAAAAATTAAAATATCGAATGAAAGCCCACGCTTAACCACAAATAATGTTATTATTATTATTATTATTATTATTTAATAATTGGTCAAATCACTCTAATATCAAAACTAACAGCACACTATTGAAACTAGTGAACGAAAATTCGCTATGTCGTACGTGTGTAAAACGAGACAACATGGGTAGTGGGTAACACTTAATATTATTGATACTATAGTTATTACGATTATTTAAAATAAACTTTTAAGTTGTTGTGTTTTGTACAATATACTTACCGTACAACTGTGTAAATTTTTTTCTGGACAAGTAATTTTAAACAATAAACCATTTATATTAATTTCAATAATTGTGTCACTTACCCATTTTTTAGGACATTTTAGGTACAAAGTTGAACCACTTAGTTTAATAATGATATTATTTATATTTTATACCCTACTTACCTATCTGGCCGTTGGCAGACGCCGAGACTGTTTGCTAACGTTTATAGTATTACTCCCCCAAGGTTTTATGTACAGCGGTGACATCACCTAACTATTTACGTGTTACCATAGGACATCCGATGCTGTGTAGGGGCGGAGTAGAGGGGTCCGTAAGTAGCATATTATGTACCAATCATGGATACATACATTGTAAATATAAATTTAAAAAAGGTGGGCAAGTGGATGTCGCTATGCTGTACAGTAGGTTACAAGTGGGCCACTGTATAATGGATGGTATTAAATTTGAATTTAATGATATAATATCATTGTATAAGAAAAACGATTCTGAGTGGAGACAGTATGTCAGTCTAGGTATAAAACATATTATATACTTATCTAAGGTATTAAAAAAAATTGATATTCGGATAATAGAGGGTTTGTGAAGAGGGTTTTGTAAAGCAGAGGAATTTGTTTTTTTTTCCTGTAATATTGTTGTATAACTTCTCTTTAGAATAGTGTAACATGGCAGTAAACTCAATGTCAAGGGGACATTCAAGACAACATGCAATGGATGATTGGATTATTAATGTATTATTAGTTTTATATTATAATTATGTAAATCAGCAGTTTCTAAAGTGTGTACCGCGACTAAAATAGTTTTGTATAAATCTGATTTTTTTTTTTTAAATGTATTACTTGGTTGTTCATTTCTGGTTGGTGTCCTAGGTTTTTAAAGAGGTGTTCTGATAAATTGTTTTCTTGCGTTTTCATATTTGATACAGTCTGTTAAAATATTTTTGGTTGTAATTTGGGTTCCACATGTGGTACCTACATAGTGGAGGTGCTTCTTTGCTATTAAGAAACCGTGTGTTAGCTTTGAATTGTTTTTTTGTTATGATGATTTAAAGATTACACAGTAATTTACTTAGTAAATTATTTTAAGTAAACCATATAGGTAATAGGATATTTAATTATTTTATATAAGATTTTTGTTTTGTATTTTCTTGACTTTTCAGTTTCTTTCTTGAAAATTATAGAATAAAAAGATGTGTTTGAATAAAAATCAGGCATTATTTATTATTTTTCACAAAACATATTGTAGCTATTTACATATATAAATATTAATAATATTAATAAAATTGTGGAATTTAATATTGTAAAATAATGTAAGTGAATTTTTAATTTTTATAATGTCATGGTAATGTAGAACATATTATGTATTACATACAATATTGTTATTGTATCTTGTATTATTTATCTTATAATATGTACAATAATAAAATGTTCCTAATAAAAGTTTTATAAATACTAAGTAGGTATATAATAACATTAAAGATACAATCATACAATGATGGTAAGAAACTTTAATAAAGTATATAGTATAGTATTAAACAATAATTGAGTTCCCACTTTTCTTTTAAAATTATGTTAAAAATAGCGATTAATTATGATATGTGCAAAGAAGAATTTTCAACCAAGTCTCTATTGACAAGAAATTTTTTAAATAAAAATTATGTTACTATATAGTGAAGCTAAAAAAAAAAATGTCAACTATAAACTTACTGTATTTCTTGTAAGGAAAAATCATTTTTTTAAAAAACCATGTGTTAAAAATGCGGGAAACAACTTTTATAAATTAAACTGTTGAACATTGTTTTGACCCCAAATATTTTGGTTTTAGATGCTTATTAAAATACAGGACCTAATAATAAACGAGAAAAATAAATAGTCATTATAAAGACATGCATATTTTTTAGTTTTATTTATTTATCAAGAAGATAATATTGAGTAAAAATGCTACTTGGAGCCAAACGAAGTGTCGCTCGATCGGACGGGACACACTATACCGGCAAGGGGTGGTGTATAGGCAACCTCTTTCACGGAATCGCGATGCCCCTTAAAGACGATTGGGTAGGCCACTTATCATATCTGTTGCTGTGCCTGAGGCGTAGAATGGCTCGGCGTACGACCGGCAACCTGAAGCGTAAAGATGGATGTTATGAAAGGACGGAAGCAGTTTATACAACGGAAACATAGAATATTCAGTCTAGTTGGGTGGGGTTGTCCTCGTGGTTGATTCGGTGCGGTGCAATGACCAACGAGGCTCACATAAAATCGGTCATTCCTTATATACTAGTTAATGCTACTCATAAATTAAGGCAGGTCCAGTAGGCGGATAGATTCGTCGGTGACTGCGGCGAGGCTGGACGACCGTGGCGGCCTCTCACACACCCTCCGTTGGGTGCTGGCGGACTTACGCAGCAATGGGGCAGCAAGTTGGCGAACCGGGGTGGCCTCACACACACCACGCCGGATGCTGGCGGACTTATGCGGACTGGGACGAAACCAGTGGTTAAAGTGTGGGGGGACGGAGGGGGACGGCGTTCTCCTTCTTTGCTTAGCTTTAGTTTTGCGTTCCCTTTAGTTTAATTTCCGGGGGGACGGTTAAAATATTCATTTAATCATAAAAACTGAATGTTAATACCTACATTAAAATTTAAAAGTATAAAAAAAATTTAAATCTACTATACTATATAACCTACCTATAGGTAGGTAACGCAAAAAGTGGTAATGAATGATGATTATTCATTACATTATACAATGAATATACATAGAGTAAAAATATATTCGTTTGATTATTTTGATTTTTTCTTCTAAGCCCATTTGTGATAACATTACTAATTGAATGGTGTATTTGGTTCTGTGTTCGGTCTAAAAATACTTCTATTATTTCAATTTTTCCCGGAATAAAGAGACTGAGCAGATTTTATCAGTGATAATACACTGAATATTATCGTTTAATAAATTTAATCAAATCTAGAAGGTTTCCATTAAAATATTATTTATAAATTATAAGCAAATATAGTCGAGGCATAGACGACCGGGCAGAAATTCGTTGTGATGATACGGACTAACGGCACGGCATTGAACGCGTGAACATAACTTTTAAAAATATTACTATTACTTGTTTATTTTTAATTACCTTTTTATTATTTATTATACTATAGGATTATGTCTGGTTTACTAAAGTACGCTTTTACTAAAACTAAAGTAATCAATAATGATAGTAACATTAATAATAGTGAAATAATTAATAAATCCTAATATTACCAAACAAAATATAGTAACAAACGAAACTAGTCTTGACGATGCTCATGGTAGGTACTAAAGAAATGCAATTTGAGTCTGATACAGAGTTTCCAGATTGTTGGGACTTAAAACGAGTAAGTACAATATTAATATATATATTGGTAATTTACAGTGTTGGAAAGTATGTACCTACTTACGCTAAGTTACAAGTTACTATAACGAAATTGCTTTTTAAGTAATCTGATGGTAATTTAATTATATTTTATTGTAAATAATATTTATATATTATTTGAGATACTTTTTTGTAGTAATTATTAATTGATTACTCGTTACTTTCTTTGATTTAATACATACACTAAAAAGCAATCTAAAATAAGTGACTGTAATTTTGAAAATGCACTTTTGTTTACAATTAATTTAAAAAAAAGTTTAATATTTAATGTGTGGCAAAATAAGTATTTGTTAATAATTTTATATTGTTGATTGTCATTATTTAATATTTAGTATATTTAGTTTATGTATTGTCATATTGAACAAGTGGTTATATTAAGCTCCAGTGATATTTTTTAAAAAATTAACTTCTATTGTAATTGAATTACTTTTTTAACCCAAAAGAAATGTAACTTGACCAAATAAAGAAAAAGTAACTTAAAAATAATTTAGTTACAATTTTTATAAGGAATTAGTACTGTAATTTAATTACCAAAAAACAGTAACTTCCCAACACTGGTAATTTATGCTTACAGCTGTAGTTCTTGGATTATAGTAAGTAATTTAATTTTAATTTTAGATATCTTATTTTACAAAAGAATACCCATGGATATAATTTAAGAATAACAATATTGGTTGTACAATTTGTAAAGGTATAAAACAAAATTTGCTTGATCATAAAGGTTCCCATGTGTCATCAGAATGGATTAATGGTGAGGTGTATCCATCTGCAGTGTTGGGTATAGATATCTAATAATTTATCTATATAAAGATAAAGATGACTGTAAGAATTTTTATCTAGATACAGATAAAGATAATTATACTAAATTTTATCTAGATAAAGATAAAAATTAGTTCATTTTTATCTAGATAAATATGAGATAATTTCATGTTTAATTTTGAAAATATTCAGGATACTTACTTGAGTCTACAGGTAAAAAAAAATGCATAATTTAAAATTTTTTAATGCAGAGGATAGAGGTCGTACAGATTGGTTAAGCAATAACTGAAATACCGGGAATTCAAATAGGGTTTTACAAATATTAAATCGTTATAAATTACAATTATTATAATATTATTATGCTTGTGAGTCCAATATCCATGAATGTTGATTTATTTTTGTCGGTTTAAAACAATAATTACTTTTGATACTTTGTACACAATTCTATGAAACGGGTATCAGCTAATGAGACCATCATCATTCGGTGGTGGTCGGTGGCCGGCGGGTAGCAGGGATAGATGTTTTTCCTTTTGCTATTATTAGTTGTTCTTACAATCTTACCTACTACATGCCCATTACATATTTCTATTTTTGGGTTTTCTCATTGTTTAAGATGTAAAACTCCAGACTAACAATGAATATTAATAAAAATTAAAATCATGGTATTATAATGCATATTACTAAACGTGTTTTCTATGTAATAGATGAAAAATAGAAAAATGTAAAAATAAAATAATAAAAATATTTTAAATTTTCAAATTTTTTTTTAGTTCATTTAAATAAATTATCTAGATAAGTACTCATAGATAACTAGAATTTTATCTAGATGAAGATAAAGATAACTGAGTAGAAATTTATCTAGATAAGATAAAAGATAAATAATTTTTATCTAGATAAGTTATCTAGATAAATTTATCTAGATATTTCCCAACACTGTCCATCTGGTTCTAGCTTAGAAAAGAAAAAAACTAACTTACGAAAAAAGATTGCTAAACACAAAAGTTCTATTGCTCATTTAAATGCCCAAAAAATTGTTACTGAGCCAGAAAAGAATGTTATGGATGAACATATTTTTAAAGGTAAGGCAGCTGAACATGAATCTACAGCTTGAATATTCCGTACAGCTTATTCAATTGCTAAATATCAACGTCCCTATACAGCATAGGCGCAAATAGCGTTTGAGATTTGGGGGGGGGGCTAATAGGGCTAATAGGGCCTTACTTTGATAATATTGAATAAGTTTAAAACAAAATGTAGGAAATGTTTGGGGGGGGGGGGGCTATGGACATTTTTGGGGGGATTAGCCTTCGGGGATTTACTTCAAAGCAATGTATAAAATATGCTCAAATATTATTGATCACATAGCATTGGAAATGAGAAAAAAAATTGCTTTAGATACTATTGAAAATAATAGAAAAATTACTATTTTAGTTGATGAGTCTACTACATTAAGCAAAAATTCTAGGCTAGTGATATGTTTGCGTTGTGCTGTTGGTGAACCTGATGATATATATACATTTTTATTTGATATAGTGGAAATACCTAATGCTTCAGCTATTACTATAAAAGAATACATATTAAAGTCATTAGTCAAATTTGGTATAAATTATGAGTTTTTGAAGAAAAATCTTATTTCCTTTGTTAGTGATGGTGCTTCTAACATGTTGGGACGTAAAGCAGGCGTTGGTGTGTTACTACAAAAAATGTTTCCTAATATTATACTGTGGCACTGCTGTAATCATCGCCTGGAACTAGGAGTGCCTGATTGTCTTAAAGAAGTAAATGGAGTTAATCATTTTCAATCATTTATAGAAAATTTATATTCATTATATCACATGTCACCAAAAAATACAACTGAATTAAAAGAGTGTGCTAATTCTCTAGATAAAAAATTACTAAGAATTGGTAAAATATTTACAATTCGTTGGGTGGCGTCTAGTAATCAAACTATAAAGGCAGTTTGGAATAATTATGAATCACTTTATCTACATTTTTCTAATGCAATGATAGATGACCAAAGATCTTCAAAAGAAAAATCAAAATATATTGGTTTAAGAAATACATTAAAATCTATTGAGTTTGTTCATAATCTAGGTATTCTTTATGATGGTTTTACAGAATTAGGTATCAGACTTATCTATTGAACTTCAAAAGAGAGATCAATCATTTGTAAATGCTCATAAATCTATTGAGCGAACAATTAGAGTTTTAAATTCTATGGCTAATACAAATGGACCAAGAAATGAAGAAGTAAGTAATGCATGTAAAATACAAATGTTTAAAGGTATTATACTTGAACATAAAAATTCTGTGATTAAAATTAATGCAGGTCAATTTTTTACAAGTTTAGCTAATAATTTAAAACAAAGACTGTTTACAACACAATCAACACTTTCTTCGGCAGAATGTGAACGATCATTCAGTTCAACGAATGAAATTGTTTCCTCCAAAAGAAGTTTACTGATAAGTGACCACATATCGTCATTGGCTTTTTATAAATTGCACAGGTCCACCAGTCAATAATTTTAAACCATTGCCATTATTAAAAACTTGGCTAGTATCTGGAAAAAGAAGTGCTATCGAAGAAAATTGCCCTAAAAGATTAAAAGTTAATGATAAAACATATAAATCCATTTGGTCATGCTTGGAAAAATGAAAATGAAATTAAACAAAAGTAATCATCAGTTCTAAACATATCAATTAATGAAGCTATTTTTTTTTTTGTAATTGAATAAACACATAATATAATATTATGTTATGATCTTATATTTATTACCAAAACAAAGGTTTTTTTTAATGAAGACGGAATTTTTTATTTATCTACATAAACCAAAAATTAAGTGTTAATTTTATTTTATTTTTTCTATAATGTTATACTTGTATTGTTATAAATTATGAATACCACAGTATAGTACTAATAGATATAAATGTATATTTTAATGAAAATCATTAATAAGGCAAATAATACTACATTATATATTACCAAGGATCAATTTAAATGTTTATTTAAAAGTTGAGACTGAATTTGATGTTAAAACTGATTTTTTTTTTTTTGTTATTCATATAATTTTATTATTTTCATAATATTGTTAAGTATATTTTAAAATTACACATTATATCATATAATATTTTATCTTCATAAATCAAAAATTAGGTGTTAAGGTGTATTTAATAAGATTAAATTTGATTTTTTTTTTCTGTAAGTAATGTTATACTTATATGTTTCTTAATTTTTATTTAAAAGTTGAGACTATTGTTGTTTTGTACATAATATTCAAAAATTAAATAAAAAAAGTTTAAAAAATGGTATTTAATTATAAATTAGTTGTTATAATTAGTTGTCTTATACATTATAATTTATAAATAAAATGATACATTATTTATTGCCAAGTACCTAATATATTTATTATAACAGCTACCAAATATTAAATAATATATACATTATAAGCATAATGTACATATTAAACTATTATTATTATTTTTTTTTTCGTGCAAGGGCCTCTTTTAAAACTTTGGCGCCTGGCCCTAAAATGTCT
>NC_042494.1:169899690-169904307 GCF_005508785.2 Acyrthosiphon pisum | reverse complement strand
CCCCCCCCCCCCCCCATTGACATTTTCCCTCCTAATAAATATATTGTTTATAGGGTTTAGGACTTCTTGCAAGTTATAAATGTGTCTTATGAAATGGCGAAATTAAATACAAAGTTTGAATTTGCATATTTGTGTACTTTTTAACATACAATTGTCGGATAACATTGAAAAATATCTTAAAAATATTATGTTTGGTTAGGTACAATAGGCGATTATTTTGAGATTTGGGGAGACTGAAGCTTAATACCATAGGTACTATTATTAAATTGAATAAGCTTAAAAAAATTAATTAAATGTTTGGGAGGGGTGGAGGGCTGTTAAAGTTGTTGGTGGAGCTTGGCTACAGTTGGCCCTATGTTCGCATATGTAAGATTTCATAAGTCTCTTTGTGACAAAACCGTGTTTAAACTATAATTGACATCTAGATTGTAGATTGTACGAATGAATGAACATTAGTACGTGTTCGTTTATCACGGTGTTCGCATATCACGTTCTTCGTTATTACTTATTTATTATCCTAGTATTGTATGCCAGTATTTTTAAAAAATTAAATTGTTATTTATTTATTTATTTGTCAGGTTTATATACCTACTTATTTTTTAGTTTTTTATTACCAAAATTACGATATGTTTTATGATTTTTCAAAAATAATATAAAAATGTTGCTACATAGTAGGTAATATACATATGTATATTTAAGCATATTTTGAGAATTTTGACTGCATATTTTGATAATTTGTGCAACAAGTCCTGATTACTATGTAATTATAATAATAAACTTTAAAATTTCAAATATTAACTAAGTACAGTGACGTACGCAGGATTTTTCAGTGGGGAGGGTGGGGGCTTGAAAATTAGTAACAATTTTATTTTTATTTTGTCCAGTCTAATAATTTCAGACGTTTATTTGAGGTATTTTAAAATGTTTGTAACTTTTCCACTTTTATAGTAGAAAAAATGCTCTGATCATAAACATCGATGCCGGATGTATGTTTTTGGAAGCGAATTGGATCTAGTTGATACTTTTAGGAGGTCGAAATTGAAAATGCTCATTACTTTCTAAAATAAGTGGAGGAAAAAAATGAAAACTTATTAAAATTGTTTGGTAACCATAGATAGCTTGGTTATACCATCCTCATTTGGATTGTCTTTGATTAATTTAAATTTGTTTTTCTATAAATGTCAATAAAAAATTATTCATTCGGTCAAAAAGCTTAAAAATGTAATGCGTAGGTAAGTTTTTATTATAGCTAAAATATTAACGATAAATAGGCATCATGGTTATGTTTTATAAGCATTTAAAGTTCAAATTTCGTCAAAACCACAGTTAATTTGTAGTTCGAAACTTATAAAATATTAAATGTAGGTATATAGCTAAGGCGAAACAATTTAATACAAGGTCTTTCATACAAGTAATTCACACTTTTACCTAAAAATTACAGATGATTTATGAAAATTGGTATGCAAATACATTGTTTTTTCAAAAATGAATTCATTCTGGTAAGACATATATGAAATTTACGTTTTGCTTATAGTTGACAGTTGAAACTTGATAAATATTTTTGAAAAAGTAATAATAATATGGGCAATGGGGGGGGGGGCTTCAGCCTGTTAGCCCCCTCCCCCTGCGAACGCCATTGACTAAGTATAATAGTATAAATATATTATAATAAGTCAATTATTGTTAATGTTAGGGCCGGGTACGAACAATAATAGGCCGTGCCGCCCGGTCACCAAATGCTACGTGCGCCGTTACACCACTACTCCCCGACCGACCTGTGTGTTATATGTGTATAGGGTTTAGTACTCAACAGGAATTGGACAGGTTCGCCGAGCAAAACCTGCGAGTTCTAGTTGTGGTGGTGGGGTGTGTAGTGTGTGTACTTGTGTGGGTGTGTGCTTAGAAAACTAATGATAAAATGGTATCACGTTTCATTTAAATAGTTAGTTGCTGTATAATACACGATATCAATAATAATACAAATAAATTAAATCACAGCAACACAATAATATAATTTAGAAATATAATATAACTTAATGTGCGGCCCTTATGACCAAAATAAAATATAATAATAAAATAACTCACAATTTGTGGAGCGCCAGCTGGTCAGCTGGTCCTAGCTATATAATAAAAAAAGGGTTCACACACACACAAAATAGAAAAATAAAACAATAATAATAATACGCGACACACACTATGTCGGAACAATAATAAAGGCGGCGATTAGCGCCGAACGCAATAATATACAATAATACGTCCGCGACGATCAGCGCACGCGGCTAATAAAACAATAATAGGTAATATACGTAAAGCGCACAGTGCACAGACTAAAAAATATGATATAATTTTCGTGGCGATAAGCGCCAATATAAAACAATATAAATACTTGGCAATTCGTGCCGACAAATAAAAAATATAAATTATTTCCAAAAAAACGGCGATTTGCGCACGTAATTGTGTGTGTTTCGATAACACTCCGAAACTGGACTGAATAAGCATTTTCGGCGGCCGTGCAAAAGTAATAATAATTAAACAGCCGGCGCGGCGTCATGCGATATCGCGCTTTATAATCTGCATAATATTATATAACAATAATTCACAATAGACATTTAATATAAATAATAAAAATAACGAGTGTGTGTGCGTGTGTGAAGCGGTCGGCGGGTGAGTTTATTCACATTGTCGCGGCGGCGACATTTAAATTACATGAATAAATAATTATAAAAATAAATTATAGATAGGTATCATATCATATTTTTATATCTTTTTAAAAAGACAAATTTTTCGGATAATTTATTCCCGGTAGGATTATGAATAAATTCTGCCAGGGAAAACATACGCTCAACTGGTACAAGCTAGTATTAAACCGAATAAATAATTTTTTTATTGTAGGATAGTTTTAAGGGTATTCAAATATTTATTGTTATAATTAAAGTATCGAGTATCTTTTGACAAAATGATTTTTTGAAATACTCGATATATAGTCTAAAAATGTATCGCGATACAAGATACTCGATACTTCATATAATTGTATCGAGATACAAGATACAAGATACATTTGTATAATATAAGATCCGTATCTTAGATACTTGTATCGAAGATACTGCCCAACCCTGCACACGAAAACACAGTGTTGGTTATAATGGTTGGTCGTGCCGCAATGGAGAGGACAACAACAGAAAAAGTAGTGCTGTAATGGCAATGAACAATTTATACGACCGAAAAGACACGTATGTGAAAAAATAAGAGAATGATCAACAGAAAAAAAATATAACAACTACATAATGATAATATGAAAAATCTACAAAGACATTTGACATAAACTCAAACGATTGAAAGAAAACAAAGACATTAGGGGCAACATATTTTAGGCAATTTCTAATCTTGTCATTGCCGCCCGGGATTTATGTGTTAGTTGTAAATGATTATTAGTGCGAGTGAAATTACATACGGGTATCCTCACTCGTACACACATGCACCTGTCAATAACTCGATATCCATATCAATTTCACTAAACGAATTTTTCAAAACATACATTTGTTTTGACAAAATAAAAGTTAGTTAACGTTGTCTGATTTTGGTTCTGAAAAAAATATTTGAATTCAGCAGAAAAATGTCTGTATAGATCGTACGAAACATCTTCCGTTTTTAATACTAATTTTAATTTTAACGATGATTCGAAAAAGTTGATATTTTCAAGTTTTCAATTACAATTATTCACAATAATATCAAATTTAGTTTTTACACAGTGCTTCGTAGGATCTATTGATAATTTCTGGTGAGTTCAAATTTTTATTCAGAATCAAAATCGTATAACGTTAACTAACTTTAATTTTGTCAATACTTTAGAGTTTAGGTCTTTTCAGCTAAAATTGACGGCAGTAGCGAGGCCCCTTAAATAACATGGTAATTAATAATTATAATATTTTTAAATTAGAAAGAATGCACTATGGTGTATGGATAAACCATAAACGGGAGATAATGTGGATAACGGTCACCGGCGCACAGATGAGGGTCCCGCGATATGCATAATGGCTTGGCGCGTACACTGTTATTTTTTTACTCACATTTTAAATTCAAATTCGGACGAAGTTACAACCAAGAACAATGATTTTAGTTATTTTGTTGTAATTTAAAAATATTATTCGTGGAGATATGAAACTTTTAGAGTAGGTATATCTTAATATTTTATATACGCACAATGACATTTTCAAATGTAATTTTTTTGACAAAAATGAATTTAACCTACTGTAGTCGATACTCGGGCCAACATTAAGGATTAATTGGGCCACAGGACACCTTACACTCATCAGTGGGCCCCCTTTCAAATTCCAAAATATGTATCTCTACATTTTTACGACTGTATAAAGTTATATTATTTTATACTATATTACCACGTCAATCACAGACTATAATCTATGCATACGATGTAGTTCAAAATTTCCATTTTATAAACTTCATCGTCGAATATCAAATTTTATATTTATTATAATTTATTGTAATTTTTCGTGATATAAAATTAAGAATATTTTTCTTTTATAATTATTACCTACTAAAAATATTTTATATTTTACACCAGTTGCGTTTTGCACACCGTACAAGCAGCACGTATTGTTT
>NC_042494.1:169897360-169898495 GCF_005508785.2 Acyrthosiphon pisum | reverse complement strand
CCAGCCCAAAACCAAAGCACAAAAGAGGAAGAAATGAGTAGAACTCTCGAATCATAACATGGAACGCTAACGGCTTGTACAACGTAAACAAGAACTTGAACATCTTATGAACAACGAAAAAATTGACATAGCTTTAATTCAGAAACCCACTTCACATCCTGGACCACTCTAAAATTACATGGCTATCGAATATATACAACAGAACATCCTAGCAATCGCGCACATGGAGGAACTGCAATAATAATAAAAGAATCAATTAAACATTATGAACTTGATAAACATCCTCAAGAACATTTACAGGCAACTAGTGTCCATATTAATGACGGCAACAACGATTTAACCATCTCTGCTATATATTGTCCGCCAAGACATAAAGTAGATGACAAAAAATTTATTGAATTTTTCCAGACACTCGGTAGCAGATTCATTGCTGGAGGAGATTATAATGCCAAACACACCTTTTGGGGATCGAGATTGATTACCACCAAAGGGCGGGAATTGTTCAAATCAGCAAATACAATTAAAGCACAATTTATTTCAACTAGAAAACCGACATATTGGCCTACTGACCCAAATAAACTACCTGATCTTATTGATTTCTACGTAGTGAAAGGAATTTCATCAAACTATACGGAAGTTGAAGGATTAATAGAACTGACGTCGGATCACATTCCTGTGCTTCTCTCACTAAGCTCAGAAGTGATAATGAAACAAAAAAAAATGTCTATAACAAACAAAAAAACAAATTGGGACTTATTCAGAAATACGCTCGAAGAAAACATAATACTTTCAACTCGACTAAAAACAATAGCAGACATTAATACTGCAGTTAAAAAAATAACCGACGAGATTGTTAGTGCTGCGGAAATAGCAACTCCGGTAGCTATCAATGGTAATTACGAGTTAACCTACCCACTAGAAATAAGAAAACTAGTCCAACAAAAACGTCGAGTGAGACGAACATGGCATAGTACACGGAACCCAACGGATAAAACGGAATGGAACCGTGTTAGTAAAATTCTTCATGACAAAATCAAAGAAATGAAAAATGAAACGTTTAAAACATACTTGAGTAGTCTCACTGCGACGGTTAATACTGAATATTCGTTATGGAAAGCAACAAGACACATGAAGA
>NC_042494.1:169883718-169896599 GCF_005508785.2 Acyrthosiphon pisum | reverse complement strand
GAAAACCGCCTGAAAATGTCGCATCATACCGACCGATATCACTCCTTCCAAGTTTATCTAAACTTTTAGAGAAACTTCTGCTTAAACGCCTAAAACCGATTATAGAGAGAAAAAATCTTATACCAGAACATCAGTTTGGATTTCGCAACAAACATTCGACAATCGATCAAGTACATCGAGTAATTAATGTGATTAGTAAAGCTCTTGAAGAAAAAAAGTACTGCTGTGGAGTATTCCTTGACGTAGCCCAGGCTTTTGACAAAGTCTGGCACAAAGGATTCCTTATCAAACTGCGTGATCAGCTACCACATACTTGGTGTGCACTTCTTGAATCATACTTGACCGACCGTCAATTTCGAGTCGTACACGAAGAAGCAATAACCGAATGGAAAGACATATCAGCTGGAGTACCGCAAGGTAGTGTTCTAGGACCTATCCTGTAC
Organism: Acyrthosiphon pisum; assembly: GCF_005508785.2. Taxonomy (NCBI): domain Eukaryota; kingdom Metazoa; phylum Arthropoda; class Insecta; order Hemiptera; family Aphididae; genus Acyrthosiphon; species Acyrthosiphon pisum. The sequence continues at coordinate 169,896,156 of NC_042494.1, read as the reverse complement.
TTACTCTATACGGCTGATATACCAAACGATAACAACACAACATTAGCTATGTTTGCCGACGATACGGCAATTTTATCAACACGTAATAGTCAGCTCACTGCAACTGATAACTTACAGAAGTCAATTAACAATATATTTGCCTGGACAAGACGTTGGAAAATTAAGATCAATGGCGATAAATCGGTGCACGTTAACTATACGTTACGTAAAACCGAAAATATCCAAATAGTATTGAATCAAACACCAATCCCACAAAAAGATTCAGCAAAATATCTTGGAATGCACCTCGACTCTCGTCTAAACTGGAAACACCACGTCTATCAGAAAAAAATTCAAATTAAAGAAAAAATGCGAAAACTTTATTGGTTAGTCGGACCCCGCTCCGAGTTAACCATCGAAAACAAACGTCTACTGTACGTAGCAATTATAAAACCGATCTGGATTTATGGCATTCAACTGTGGGATTGTGCCAGTAAGTCTAACATCGATATAATACAACGCTGTCAAAACATCGCTCTTCGGACCATCACTGCAGCCTACCGGTTCGAAAGAAACAACGCAATTCACCGTGATATGATGCTGCCTACAGTAGCAGACGAAATTCAAAGGTTTGCTCGCAAGCACGAGACGAGGCTAGATCATCATGTCAATACACTAGCCATACAATTATTAGATAACTCCAAGGATATCAGACGTCTTAAGCGTCTGAAACCATACGACTTAGTTTAAGATATTAAATTAAGGCAGGAGCCACTTCATTGGAAGTGTCTCCATCAACGTGTAATATATATATTTTGTATCATAGTATGTAAAATATGTATAATTGTCAAACATATTTATAAAGACCTTTGGGTCGTTTAAATAATAAAGCCCCAGGGCATTTAAAAAAAAAAAAAAAAATATTTTACCACCCTCCCCCGCCCCCTTAATCAGGGCTTGTAGATACTAATAATACCTAATACTAAAATTAATTACCTATACTTTAATTAACAATTAAATCATAAAATATACTTACTTAGTAATATTACAGGCTGACAGAGCGTCTTCGCTCAGAATCGTTTTTTGTACACTATGATTTTATATCATTAAATTCTAAGTTAACACGCAATCCATTACAGTGACCTACTATTGTAATTTGTAACTTACTGTAGAGCAGAGGGACACCCATATTCACCCGATTTTTAATTGTTATTATAAGAGTTCCAGCTAGGATTTATTTATCTCGGTGGCGGGGGGAAGGGTGGAACCGTGGAGGCTGTGAGTAGTTGTTTTGAAAGGACTAAGTCCCCCCAGCCGTTCTAGTTAAGCTTATATATTTAACTGGACAAACCAATCAAATATGGCAGAAGGAAATGGAAAACCTTCATGAGGTACCTACGATATATTTTTTCATAGCTTATACCATTGATTGGCAACTGGTGGCCACGTACAATTTTTGAGTGGCCCGTGCTACATTTTAAATTAATTTATAAAAATATAAAATGTTAGGATTTATCGGTATTTTAGTTTATTTTAGTTGTAAAATTATTAAAATCGATACGATGCTTATCGTAAAATGTATACCTATAGTATAGTTATGAATTCATCTCTAGTATTGAAGTATTTAATTATAATATTTTTAGGTGCATAGTTAACATAGCTTTTTTCTTTTATGCTTTATATGTTCTCTGGCCCACTAGATTTCCACACTTTCAAAAAAAAATTAACTCTCTATTGAGTTTCCCATACCCGGCTTATGCAATCAATGTTAAACACAGACTTCTATATTATACACTAGATAAGAAACTCCTATATATGTAATTTATAGTGTAACAAGACGTGAAGATCAGCTGTGGACCTTTTGTCGGTTGGAAAAACGTTTCATTCATTGTACCAAATGTATTAGGAATAACATCGTTTTCAATGGTAAAATAAAATAGGTAGTAAATAATGTAAAATGATTTATATAAAATATTATTTTTTTTTTCAATACATGAGGTTTAGAAACAATAAGACACAATACAAAACAAATCATAATTAATCTTATTTACCACATAAAATATCATACAATTGCCAACCGACCTTAAAGCTTCAATTTGTGATGGGAGTTTGCTATCAAGTAGGTAATATAGGTGCCAGTGTTCTCTGGTTTTTACAACCATCGGTACTAAACTCACAGGTAATATACAGTTTTAAACTTAACCTTTAAAATATTTTACCAACGTTTAATATTAATTTCTAAGTGATATATTATGATGAAGATCAACCAGTGGGAAATCTAACAATAATTTCTTCCGTTCCTCACCATCACCTCTTACGCAGTTACAGACGAGCCACACCGAATACTGAATACAATGGTTCGTCATTTTTCAGCATACCTAATACCTCCATAACGATTTGCCTCTATAACGATAGGTATATCTGCTGCAAACAGGTTATTCAGAAACATAAGTACTTACATTTTTGTACTGTTTCAATATTTAAACGGTTAGAAATTTTATGTAAAACAATAACAATAGTATCTATGATATTTAAAAACAAGTTTTTTAATTTATTAAACATAATAAGGTTACAACATAGTACATATTATTAAGAAATAATATTTACAAAGTACAAAATAAATCAAGGTACTTATACTATAAAATAAAAAAAAATTAACAACTTCTAAAATGTTTAAAATTTTCTAAAATAATTACTAAACAGATTTTAAGTTATAATCTGATCATTTTCTGAAATGACAAAAATTACATATATTTATTTTTATTTAGAATACATTTGAAATTATAATACAATTACAAATTTAATTCACATTATTATGATTTAATATCTATATTATATTTGTTTGTTTTTCTTGTTAAATATTTTGAACAAATTTAAATATAGTTGTATTAATATTCTACAAAAAAACATGAAAAGTTAACAGTATAGGTACATAATGATGAGGCCTGGAAATTAAAAACATATTTTTACGATTTCATTTTGGTTTCGGATATCAGTGTTTATGTTTTTCCAATTCTGATTTCGATTTAATATCGGTATATATTTTTCCGATTTCAATTTTGAATTGACCGGTATTGATTATTTTTCGATTTAAACTTTAACGGTCTCACTGGAATTAAAAATAGGTATCCAATATCGGTTTCAAGCCCTGACTATAATTATCACTTGTGAATTATCATCATACTCATTACTCAAAGATGATAATAACATGAATGTGACATCAAAGATTGACGACTTAAGATTATTGGAAATCCTATTCAGAACAATGGGACATTGTGAGACGTTACATCAAAAAGTAAAAATCTACATATATATATAAGTAGATAAGAAGAGTATCCAACGAGGAATGCTGAAATCAATTTTACGCAAATATCATTGGTGACTTTTAGACAGTTAATAGCATTTTTAAATGATGACAACTATATAATAAATAAATTATTTTTATATAAAATTCGTCAAAAATACGATCTACCTATTAAAAGTCTAATAAATATAGATGTGGAAGAGTTTAATCTTGAAGAGTACATAAAGAGAGTAATAAATAATAATTAATACGAAAACTGAGAATCACTGGTATCTAAATGACAATGTTATTAACGATATCATGAGGTAGATCACTGAACGGATTTCTATCTAATATGCATACGTAAGATATTTTTATCAACGACTAACTGAAACTCAGTACAGAAGTGTAAGACTTTGGACTAAAAAAAGTAGACATCTTTTCAAAATCAATTATAAATATTCCGATAAATATCAAGCAAAACAAATGATGCCACTGGGTACTTGTATGTGCAGACGTCGTTCGGAAAGAAATGTGTTAATTATGCTGATAAATAAAAATAAAAATAATAATAATTTGACATGGACCTCAAAATGAACAACACAAAAATTGTTCAATAGAAATATATAAGCTCATATAGGTAATATGTGAATGAAATCTCGCTTCATTATTAAAATTATTAAATTACATTACTTTTCAATCCTATAATATACTATTAAATAGTCAAATGTTTAGTTATTAAATAAACTTCATTAAATTATTGATTTTATTCTACGGTGTAGATTGTATAGGTACATAACATGTATTAGCATAACAGAATTCACTGTTTATTAGTGACGCGTTCTTCATATCACTAGTTATCAAGGACCGTGGTATTGTCTGTAGAAATATAAGATATTTTAATCAACGGCTAACTGAAACTGGGTACAGAATTGTGAAACGTTGGACAAAAAACGTAAACATTTTTTCAAAATTCAAATGTTTATTCCGATAAACAAATGACTTGATCACAGCTGATTTGGCTTATGCGCGTGTTTTAAGTATAAAACACGAATTATATAAAAAGAACAGAAAACTGCTATTAACATTAACAACTGTGCAACGGAATGTCCTGTTACGTTAAACTGTTTAAAATCGTGTGGAAATTATGAAGTATGTATTGATTGTTTAAAAAAGCAAAACAAACTAATCCCAAATGTTGAAAAATTTTAATCAATTTGGCACTTGTTCATATGAAAAAATCAGAAAATTATTTAAAGCTACAATACTTTTATGAAGTATGTGCATTAAAACCTTATATCTGCACATTTGCGGAGTATCTAACAAGGGAAGATAAATTTTATAAATTATAATTATAATATAATTTATATAATATAAATTTAGGATTTTATTATTTATTTGTAAATAATATGCATACGTAAGATATTTTTTATCAACGGCTAACTGAAACCGAGGACAAAAATGTGAAACGTTGGACAAAAAAAATAGACATATTTTCAAAGTCCAAAATGTTTATTCCAATAAATATCAATGGAAACAAATGGTGCCACGGGGTATTTGTATCCGCCACATAAATGCCAAACCATACATAAATATTCATATATGATGGTGATTTTTAAGGACTAAAAATCCAAAATGTTCACTTGGAAGTCGATGACTATAAACTTTTAGATATAATGAAAAATTTATTTGTTTTTACCTCAAGTACTAACGGAAGAGGAAATAGCAAAGTTTACTGCAAAAAGAGTACAAATACCCAAAACATAATATAATATGTACCTAATAATGTGTAATTTGTAAACTATTTATTTTAGTAATGTTAAACCTATCCAGAAGAACGGAATAGACTGTGTAGTGTTCATCTGCATATTTGCGTAGTGTCTAACAAGGGAAGCTAAATTAGATTTAACGCAAGGATCAATGGTAAGAATGGAATAAAAAAGAAGTCGTATTAATAGATTTACATAGTGGTGTAAGGGCTAACTGAAACCGGGTACAGAAGTGCGAAACGTAGGACAAAAAACGTAAACATTTTTTCAAAATTCAAATTTTTATTCCGATAAACAAATGACTTGATCACAGCTGATTTGGCATATGCGCGTGTTTTAAGTATAAAACCCGAACTAATGAATGCTCATTTTTATTTGGGAATGACTCAACTAAAAGTTAAAGAGTACCAAAACATATTGAATGCATTTTAGAAAGCAATAGTATTGGAACCAGAAAATGTGACAGATTTAAAATCATTAGCGGTTACATAATGTCTGCTAGATAATATGGTATTGTCTGTTGAAATATAAGATATTTTAATCAACGGATAACTGAAACTGGGTACAGAAGTGTGAAACGTTGGACAAAAAACGTAAAACTTTTTCAAAATTCAAATGTTTAATCCGATAAACAAATGACTTGGTCACAGCTGATTTGGCTTATGCCCGTGTTTTACGTATAAAACCCGAATTATATAAAAAGAACAGAAAACTGCTATTAACATTAACAACTGTGCAACGGAATGTCCTGTTACGTTAAAATGTTTAAAATCGTGTGGAAATTATAAAGTATGTACTGATTGTTTAAAAAAGCAAAACAAATTAATCCCAAATGTTGAGAAATTTTAACGAATTTAGCACTGACCCACATAAAACAATCAAAAAATATATTTAGCGTTACAATACTTTTATGAAGTATGTGCATTAAAACCTTATATCTGCACATTCGCGGAGTATCTAACAAGGGAAGATAAATTTTATAAATTATAATTATAATATAATTTATATAATATAAATTTAGGATTTTATTATTTATTTGTAAATAATATGCATACGTAAGATATTTTTTATCAACGGCTAACTGAAACCGAGTACAAAAGTGTGAAACGTTGGACAAAAAAAATAGATATTTTTTCAAGTCCAAAATGTTTATTCCAATAAATATCAATGGAAACAAAAGTTAACTATAATAATGTGTGATTTGTAAACTGTATATTTTAGTTATGTTAAACCTATCCAGAAGAACGGAATAGACTGTGTAGTGTTCATCTGCACATTTGCGTAGTATCTAACAAGGGATGCTAAATTAGATTTAACGCAAGGATCACTGGTAAGAATGGAATAAAAAAGAAGTCGTATTAATAGATTTACATAGTGGTGTAAGGGCTAACTGAAACCCGGGTACAGAAGTGCGAAACGTAGGACAAAAAACGTAAACATTTTTTCAAAATTCAAATTTTTATTCCGATAAACAAATGACTTGATCAAAGCTGATCTGGCTTATGCAAGTGTTTTAAGTATAAAACCCGAACTAATGAATGCTCATTTTTATTTGGGAATGACTCAACTAAAAGTTAAAAAGTACCAAAACATATTTAATACATTTTAGAAAGCAATAGTATTGGAACCAGAAAATGTGACAGATTTAAAATCATTAGCGGTTACATAATGTCTGCTAGATAATAGGTATGGTATTGTCTGTTGAAATATAAGATATTTTAATCAACGGATAACTGAAACTGGGTACAGAAGTGTGAAACGTTGGACAAAAAACGTAAAACTTTTTCAAAATTCAAATGTTTAATCCGATAAACAAATGACTTGGTCACAGCTGATTTGGCTTATGCCCGTGTTTTACGTATAAAATCCGAATAATATAAAAAGAACAGAAAACTGCTATTAACATTAACAACTGTGCAACGGAATGTCCTGTTACGTTAAACTGTTTAAAATCGTGTGGAAATTATGAAGTATGTACTGATTGTTTAAAAAAGCAAAACAAATTAATCCCAAATGTTGAGAAATTTTAACGAATTTAGCACTGACCCATATAAAACAATCAAAAAATATATTTAGCGTTAAAATACTTTTATGAAGTATGTGCATTAAAACCTTATATCTGCACATTCGCGGAGTATCTAACAAGGGAAGATAAATTTTATAAATTATAATTATAATATAATTTATATAATATAAATTTAGGATTTTATTATTTATTTGTAAATAATATGCATACGTAAGATATTTTTTATCAACGGCTAACTGAAACCGAGTACAAAAGTGTGAAACGTTGGACAAAAAAAATAGATATTTTTTCAAGTCCAAAATGTTTATTCCAATAAATATCAATGGAAACAAAAGTTAACTATAATAATGTGTGATTTGTAAACTGTATATTTTAGTTATGTTAAACCTATCCAGAAGAACGGAATAGACTGTGTAGTGTTCATCTGCACATTTGCGTAGTATCTAACAAGGGATGCTAAATTAGATTTAACGCAAGGATCACTGGTAAGAATGGAATAAAAAAGAAGTCGTATTAATAGATTTACATAGTGGTGTAAGGGCTAACTGAAACCGGGTACAGAAGTGCGAAACGTAGGACAAAAAACGTAAACATTTTTTCAAAATTCAAATTTTTATTCCGATAAACAAATGACTTGATCAAAGCTGATCTGGCTTATGCAAGTGTTTTAAGTATAAAACCCGAACTAATGAATGCTCATTTTTATTTGGGAATGACTCAACTAAAAGTTAAAAAGTACCAAAACATATTTAATACATTTTAGAAAGCAATAGTATTGGAACCAGAAAATGTGACAGATTTAAAATCATTAGCGGTTACATAATGTCTGCTAGATAATAGGTATGGTATTGTCTGTTGAAATATAAGATATTTTAATCAACGGATAACTGAAACTGGGTACAGAAGTGTGAAACGTTGGACAAAAAACGTAAAACTTTTTCAAAATTCAAATGTTTAATCCGATAAACAAATGACTTGGTCACAGCTGATTTGGCTTATGCCCGTGTTTTACGTATAAAACCCGAATTATATAAAAAGAACAGAAAACTGCTATTAACATTAACAACTGTGCAACGGAATGTCCTGTTACGTTAAACTGTTTAAAATCGTGTGGAAATTATGAAGTATGTACTGATTGTTTAAAAAAGCAAAACAAATTAATCCCAAATGTTGAGAAATTTTAACGAATTTAGCACTGACCCACATAAAACAATCAAAAAATATATTTAGCGTTACAATACTTTTATGAAGTATGTGCATTAAAACCTTATATCTGCACATTCGCGGAGTATCTAACAAGGGAAGATAAATTTTATAAATTATAATTATAATATAATTTATATAATATAAATTTAGGATTTTATTATTTATTTGTAAATAATATGCATACGTAAGATATTTTTTATCAACGGCTAACTGAAACCGAGTACAAAAGTGTGAAACGTTGGACAAAAAAAATAGATATTTTTTCAAGTCCAAAATGTTTATTCCAATAAATATCAATGGAAACAAAAGTTAACTATAATAATGTGTGATTTGTAAACTGTATATTTTAGTTATGTTAAACCTATCCAGAAGAACGGAATAGACTGTGTAGTGTTCATCTGCACATTTGCGTAGTATCTAACAAGGGATGCTAAATTAGATTTAACGCAAGGATCACTGGTAAGAATGGAATAAAAAAGAAGTCGTATTAATAGATTTACATAGTGGTGTAAGGGCTAACTGAAACCGGGTACAGAAGTGCGAAACGTAGGACAAAAAACGTAAACATTTTTTCAAAATTCAAATTTTTATTCCGATAAACAAATGACTTGATCAAAGCTGATTTGGCTTATGCAAGTGTTTTAAGTATAAAACCCGAACTAATGAATGCTCATTTTTATTTGGGAATGACTCAACTAAAAGTTAAAAAGTACCAAAACATATTTAATACATTTTAGAAAGCAATAGTATTGGAACCAGAAAATGTGACAGATTTAAAATCATTAGCGGTTACATAATGTCTGCTAGATAATATGGTATTGTCTGTTGAAATATAAGATATTTTAATCAACGGATAACTGAAACTGGGTACAGAAGTGTGAAACGTTGGACAAAAAACGTAAAACTTTTTCAAAATTCAAATGTTTAATCCGATAAACAAATGACTTGGTCACAGCTGATTTGGCTTATGCCCGTGTTTTACGTATAAAACCCGAATAATATAAAAAGAACAGAAAACTGCTATTAACATTAACAACTGTGCAACGGAATGTCCTGTTACGTTAAACTGTTTAAAATCGTGTGGAAATTATGAAGTATGTATTGATTGTTTAAAAAAGCAAAACAAATTAATCCCAAATGTTGAGAAATTTTAACGAATTTAGCACTGACCCATATAAAACAATCAAAAAATATATTTAGCGTTAAAATACTTTTATGAAGTATGTGCATTAAAACCTTATATCTGCACATTCGCGGAGTATCTAACAAGGGAAGATAAATTTTATAAATTATAATTATAATATAATTTATATAATATAAATTTAGGATTTTATTATTTATTTGTAAATAATATGCATACGTAAGATATTTTTTATCAACGGCTAACTGAAACCGAGTACAAAAGTGTGAAACGTTGGACAAAAAAAATAGATATTTTTTCAAGTCCAAAATGTTTATTCCAATAAATATCAATGGAAACAAAAGTTAACTATAATAATGTGTGATTTGTAAACTGTATATTTTAGTTATGTTAAACCTATCCAGAAGAACGGAATAGACTGTGTAGTGTTCATCTGCACATTTGCGTAGTATCTAACAAGGGATGCTAAATTAGATTTAACGCAAGGATCACTGGTAAGAATGGAATAAAAAAGAAGTCGTATTAATAGATTTACATAGTGGTGTAAGGGCTAACTGAAACCGGGTACAGAAGTGCGAAACGTAGGACAAAAAACGTAAACATTTTTTCAAAATTCAAATTTTTATTCCGATAAACAAATGACTTGATCAAAGCTGATCTGGCTTATGCAAGTGTTTTAAGTATAAAACCCGAACTAATGAATGCTCATTTTTATTTGGGAATGACTCAACTAAAAGTTAAAAAGTACCAAAACATATTTAATACATTTTAGAAAGCAATAGTATTGGAACCAGAAAATGTGACAGATTTAAAATCATTAGCGGTTACATAATGTCTGCTAGATAATAGGTATGGTATTGTCTGTTGAAATATAAGATATTTTAATCAACGGATAACTGAAACTGGGTACAGAAGTGTGAAACGTTGGACAAAAAACGTAAAACTTTTTCAAAATTCAAATGTTTAATCCGATAAACAAATGACTTGGTCACAGCTGATTTGGCTTATGCCCGTGTTTTACGTATAAAACCCGAATTATATAAAAAGAACAGAAAACTGCTATTAACATTAACAACTGTGCAACGGAATGTCCTGTTACGTTAAACTGTTTAAAATCGTGTGGAAATTATGAAGTATGTACTGATTGTTTAAAAAAGCAAAACAAATTAATCCCAAATGTTGAGAAATTTTAACGAATTTAGCACTGACCCACATAAAACAATCAAAAAATATATTTAGCGTTAAAATACTTTTATGAAGTATGTGCATTAAAACCTTATATCTGCACATTCGCGGAGTATCTAACAAGGGAAGATAAATTTTATAAATTATAATTATAATATAATTTATATAATATAAATTTAGGATTTTATTATTTATTTGTAAATAATATGCATACGTAAGATATTTTTTATCAACGGCTAACTGAAACCGAGTACAAAAGTGTGAAACGTTGGACAAAAAAAATAGATATTTTTTCAAGTCCAAAATGTTTATTCCAATAAATATCAATGGAAACAAAAGTTAACTATAATAATGTGTGATTTGTAAACTGTATATTTTAGTTATGTTAAACCTATCCAGAAGAACGGAATAGACTGTGTAGTGTTCATCTGCACATTTGCGTAGTATCTAACAAGGGATGCTAAATTAGATTTAACGCAAGGATCACTGGTAAGAATGGAATAAAAAAGAAGTCGTATTAATAGATTTACATAGTGGTGTAAGGGCTAACTGAAACCGGGTACAGAAGTGCGAAACGTAGGACAAAAAACGTAAACATTTTTTCAAAATTCAAATTTTTATTCCGATAAACAAATGACTTGATCAAAGCTGATTTGGCTTATGCAAGTGTTTTAAGTATAAATCCCGAACTAATGAATGCTCATTTTTATTTGGGAATGACTCAACTAAAAGTTAAAAAGTACCAAAACATATTTAATACATTTTAGAAAGCAATAGTATTGGAACCAGAAAATGTGACAGATTTAAAATCATTAGCGGTTACATAATGTCTGCTAGATAATATGGTATTGTCTGTTGAAATATAAGATATTTTAATCAACGGATAACTGAAACTGGGTACAGAAGTGTGAAACGTTGGACAAAAAACGTAAAACTTTTTCAAAATTCAAATGTTTAATCCGATAAACAAATGACTTGGTCACAGCTGATTTGGCTTATGCCCGTGTTTTACGTATAAAACCCGAATTATATAAAAAGAACAGAAAACTGCTATTAACATTAACAACTGTGCAACGGAATGTCCTGTTACGTTAAACTGTTTAAAATCGTGTGGAAATTATGAAGTATGTATTGATTGTTTAAAAAAGCAAAACAAATTAATCCCAAATGTTGAGAAATTTTAACGAATTTAGCACTGACTCATATAAAACAATCAAAAAATATATTTAGCGTTACAATACTTTTATGAAGTATGTGCATTAAAACCTTATATCTGCACATTCGCGGAGTATCTAACAAGGGAAGATAAATTTTATAAATTATAATTATAATATAATTTATATAATATAAATTTAGGATTTTATTATTTATTTGTAAATAATATGCATACGTAAGATATTTTTTATCAACGGCTAACTGAAACCGAGGACAAAAGTGTGAAACGTTGGACAAAAAAAAATAGTACATATTTTCAAAGTCCAAAATGTTTATTTCAATAAATATCAATGGAAACAAAAGTTAACTATAATAATGTGTGATTTGTAAACTATATATTTTAGTAATGTTAAACCTATCCAGAAGAACGGAATAGACTGTGTAGTGTTCATCTGCACATTTGCGTAGTATCTAACAAGGGAAGCTAAATTAGATTTAACGCAAGGATCACTGGTAAGAATGGAATAAAAATGAAGTCGTATTAATAGATTTACATAGTGGTGTAAGGGCTAACTGAAACCGGGTTCAGAAGTGCGAAACGTTGGACAAAAAAAATAGATATTTTTTCAAGTCCAAAATGTTTATTCCAATAAATATCAATGGAAACAAAAGTTAACTATAATAATGTGTGATT
>NC_042494.1:169868656-169883668 GCF_005508785.2 Acyrthosiphon pisum | reverse complement strand
TTTATTATTTATTTGTAAATAATATGCATACGTAAGATATTTTTTTATCAACGGCTAACTGAAACCGAGGACAAAAGTGTGAAACGTTGGACAAAAAAAAAATAGTACATATTTTCAAAGTCCAAAATGTTTATTTCAATAAATATCAATGGAAACAAAAGTTAACTATAATAATGTGTGATTTGTAAACTATATATTTTAGTAATGTTAAACCTATCCAGAAGAACGGAATAGACTGTGTAGTGTTCATCTGCACATTTGCGTAGTATCTAACAAGGGAAGCTAAATTAGATTTAACGCAAGGATCACTGGTAAGAATGGAATAAAAATGAAGTCGTATTAATAGATTTACATAGTGGTGTAAGGGCTAACTGAAACCGGGTTCAGAAGTGCGAAACGTTGGACAAAAAAAATAGATATTTTTTCAAGTCCAAAATGTTTATTCCAATAAATATCAATGGAAACAAAAGTTAACTATAATAATGTGTGATTTGTAAACTGTATATTTTAGTTATGTTAAACCTATCCAGAAGAACGGAATAGACTGTGTAGTGTTCATCTGCACATTTGCGTAGTATCTAACAAGGGATGCTAAATTAGATTTAACGCAAGGATCACTGGTAAGAATGGAATAAAAATGAAGTCGTATTAATAGATTTACATAGTGGTGTAAGGGCTAACTGAAACCGGGTTCAGAAGTGCGAAACGTTGGACAAAAAACGTAAACATTTTTTCAAAATTCAAATGTTTATTCCGATAAACAAATGACTTGATCACAGTTGATTTGGCTTATGCGCGTGTTTTAAGTATAAAACCTGAACAAATGAATGCTCATTTTTATTTGGAAATGACTCAACTAAAAGTTAAAGAGTACAAAAATATATTTAATGCATTTTAGAAAGCAATAGTATTGGAACCAGAATATGTAACAGTTTAAAATAATTAGCGGTTACATAATGTCTCCTAGATAATATGGTATTGTCTGTTGAAATATAAGATATTTTAATCAACGGCTAACTGAAACCGGGTACAGAAGTGCGAAACGTTGGACAAAAAACGTATACATTTTTTCAAAATTCAAATGTTTATTCCGATAAACAAATGACTTGATCACAGCTGATTTGGCTTATGCCCGTGTTTTACGTATAAAACTCGAATTATATAAAAAGATCAGAAAACTGCTATTAACATTAACAACTGTGCAACAGAATGTCCTGTTACGTTAAACTGTTTAAAATCGTGTGGGAATTATGAAGAATGTATTGATTGTTTAAAAAAGCAAAACAAATTAATCCCAAATGTTGAGAAATTTTAACGAATTTAGCGCTTGTTTATATGAAGAAATCGGAAAATTTATTTTTATTTTTATTTTTAAGGACTAAAAAAGTGGATATCTTTACAAAATCCAAAATGTTAATTCCGATAAATGCCACTGGATAATTGCATGTACCACATAAATTCCAAACCTTTTATATATTCGGTTTTGATGGAGTGAAAAATCAGCGTTGAACGGGCGCATCGATTGTCCGAAATTTACTTACGAGGTCAGCGTTCCTTGGGATGGTAAGTCTGGAGTGTACAATGGGATAGCGTGCAAACAGCTGCGGAATATTTAAATCTGGAGTGTCTAAGGTACTTCCTGGGAACGGATACCCCTTGGAGATTTGCTAAGTATCTAACGAGAGAAGCTAAATTCAATAATCTAGCGTCTGTTTGTATTTAGGTAATAAATAAATAAATATATAATACACATTTAATATTTTAACATAGATCCAAATGACTACACTTCAATGGCAATAAATACACTGCATAAATGCCAAACCTTACATATTATATTCAGATTTGATGGTGACTTTTTTGAGCTAAAAAGTAGATATCTTTTCAAAATCCAATATGGTCACTTTCAAGTTGACGACTATGAACTTTTAGATATAATAAACATTCTATGTTTATTTTTCATGGAAAAGAAGTATTTCATGAAAAAATCATGAAATTGTACAACCTTAGTACTCACTAATCAGTCGATTTACCTAAGTAGATAGTAATTTAATGACACCGATTTCATTAATTATCATTACACAATCATTTTGTAATCGATCGAACCGATCTTACTGTACCTAATATAAATTTCAATATTCATTGCCTATTATACATACTGATAAACATTTGGAACATGAGCCGAATATGAATTTTAACGTGTATGTTGAACTTAAAGAACTAACGAAAAAGCGGATAGCAAAGTATACTACAATGTGAGTGTTACATTTCAAAACATAATATAATATATACCTTATTATGTGTAATTTGTAAGCTATTTTTTTTTGTAATGTTAAACCCATTCAGTAGAATGGAATAGACTGTGGAGTGTTTATCTGTACATGCTCTAATTATCAAACGAGGGATGCTAAATTCAATTTTACACAAGTATCGTTGATAAATGAGCTTACTATCAGAATACTAATAAATATAGATGTGGTAGAATGTAATCTTGTCAAGTTCATAAAAAGTTTAATCAATAATAATTAACAAATAAACCTGACACCCAATGGTATTTGTATAACAACTTTATTAACGATTACACTAACAGTGGCGGAGCGAGATATTTCTGATTGGGAGTTGGGGAGGGGGGCGATAGGGGGGCACATTTTTTTCTGGTGGGGCATTCATATGTTGCTACTCGATCACCTACTAATTTGCTTATGTTAAATGTTCAGAAAGTATTGCTAAAAATGTTTCAGGTATAATATGCTATATTTCTAAATTATAAAAAAAAGTAATCAAATGTTTTTATTTACCAACATATTTTTAACATAATGGGATCCAAGTAGGTATAAGGTATAACCTAAATACTTATACTACGTTTCATATAAACTTGTCATAATATTATATGACTTATGACATACTAATGTGTTAGTATTCATATTTTATGTTCATTGCAGTTAAACAAATACAGAGAGGGCTTTTTAAGTATCTAAATAGCAATATATTGGTATTACCTATTAAAATAAAAATCAATAAATACAATTTATTATGTTTGTATTATTTATTTTATTTAATTATTATGGTCATATCTAAATATCAACATACCATTAGTTATTACTTATTAGTATTAAATGAATATAAATGATTACAAATTATTAGGATTGTATTAGGTATATTATATAATATTATAGTAGTTAATAAAATGATCAATATAAAATGATTTTTCAGATTAGATTAAAATGTTCAACATTAAATTATAGAGGGGGGAAGGAGCGGTAAAATAAAACTTGCCCACCCTGGCCCCTGTATAGCGCTTCTCCTGTTTTAGATTACCACGCTGATAAACGTTTATATATCCAGTGATCGGGACGCTACTGTTTTTTTGTAGCACGCTAACGCTACTGCTACTCCCCCCAAAAAGTAGCTCGCTATCGCTAAAGCTACTTTTTTTTAATGTAGTGCGCTATTTCTAACGCTATTGTTTAAATGTAGCGCGCTACTTTTTCGCTACATTTTTTTCAAATTTTTTTATTTATTTAGATATTCACTTGAGTACTTGAAGGTCATTATTTATTAAACCTAACACTATTTTCTTGCAATTTCAGAAGGCAAGTTTATTCAATGTATCTCATGTATTTTTGTAACAAAACTCAAAATAGATAAACATTTTATTGAAAATTGCCAATTAGTAGTTTGTACTGATTAGACATTCGGTCACTGGGAGAAAGGATTTCATACAGCAAGGGGATTAGTGATTACAAAGAATTTTCAATTGCTAAACATTTTTTAAAAAAGTTGATGGCAAGCATGGATCTAGAACATCTTACGCTCAGCTGTATAGCATAAGTGTCAAGTGGACCTTGTCGTGTAGGTCATTGTGATGGAAGTTTTAAATCTGAATTTAATGATACATAGAATCTAAAATACTGTTTTTTTACACATCAAATTTAATACTTAAAAGAAACAGAAAATGCCGAATGCCGAAAATAAAAATAATGATAATAAAATACTAATATATTAATTATTATTTATGGTTCTGTATTCAATAATATAAAATATAACACTGTAATAATGCTCTTATGATTATAGTCTTATCTATACTCTATGATTACTGATTAATGAAGTACAGATTAAACCCGAAAAATTCAAAAATACACTCATCTAGTCATCTTAATTAAATAAATAAACATACATCATAATATTTTAATTATTGTCGCTACAATTAGCGCGCTACTCCCGACCACTGTATATATCCAAAATACAAATATAAACTAATAGTGTATGTTATAACCTAGCTGTTTCTAACACTCATAAATATGTCACATTGACTACTCCAGTAATTTCAGTCTGCGAAGAAAAAAAGTTCCAAAAGGAAATCGTGAAATACATCGTGTCTCATGCAAAATATTCTAAGTACAAATATGATATGAATGTGCGTAATATTACAATCAAATATTATTATTATTTTGATAAGAAAAAATAAATAGACCTTTATCAGCTAAACTTGATTTTATAAACACGTTTTTGTATGTTTTAATGATTAGACATATGTCATATTAAGACCTTGTGGGCATACATTTTGTATTATTTGCGCACTTCGGTTCATAATAGAAAATATGCATATTTGTCCATTGTGCAGAACATTAACTATGGATTTTTCCCGCTGAAAGTAGGCAACACTGCATTTTGTTGATTGCCAAAACACAAAATAAATTAATATAATGCTGTGTAAGTTGTAATTGTATACACAAAAATTGCACGGAGCTGATTGCAAAATTCCTAATGGACTGGTGATCCCTCGGTGGTTGCGATCTAGAGTAAGGCGGTTAAATTTAGAAAAACAACCTACAATTGTTCCAATATTATATGAGATCAGTCTAGATCATTAGGTTAGAGAAGAGATGACCGTGGGAACGAGCAGTCGCGATGACGATGTCGTAGAAATTAGGTTCGACCCAATGGAGACAATCGAACGGTACATGATAACTAGTGACATGACAAAAGCGCCACTAATAAACAGTGAATTCTGTTATGCTAATACATGTTATGTATACAAGCTACACCGTAGAAGAAAACCAACAGTTGAATGAAGTCTATTTAATAACTAAACATTTGACTATTTAATAGTATACTATAAGATTGAAAAATAATGTAATTTAATAATTTTAATAATGAAGCGAGATTTCATTCACGTATTATCTATATGAGCTTTCAGCATCTGTGTTAAATTATTATATATATATTATTTATTTATAATTACCTAAATACAAACAGACGTAAGATTATACACATATAATCTATATATATATATATATATATATAATCTACTACTTATGATATAGGTACGATAATAAAGTAATTTATTTACAAAGAAGGTTGATTATCCTTATGATATATTACCTAAACTCTCAAAATAGGAACACATAATTCTAATTAATACCTGCCATTAAATAAAAGTTCTTAATATGTTAATTTTTTTTGTACAGTACTTAATTGATAAAAATAAAATAAAATCAAAAGTCAATCAGTATTAACCGAAACCGAAACCAAAACCGAAACCAAAACCGAAACCAAAACCGAAATCTGATATTTTTGAAAACTGAGACCGGAATCGAAATAATCATAAAGTAGGTTAACCCTGCTTTGTAGTTCCATTATTCCAAAACTGTTAATTATAATGTATTTCTATGATCACACAAACTTGGGTTTAATTGTTTCAACGTATTTCGTTGTTATTAACTTATATTTATGTCACTTAATGTGCTATTATAATATGTACAGATTGTTTTATATTTTAATAATACAGTCGACTCTCGATATCTCGAACAAATAAAATTGCCCTTCAAATCACAATACTTAACACATTATGAGTTTGATAATTTGAAATTTTTAGTAAGTAGAATTTTTATTCTCCCGTATGAGTTTCAAGTTATTGAGAGTCAGCTGTAATAATAATAATTATAATAAAGAAAACATCATATTTACAAAATGCTGCATCTCGTGTCCATAAGTAAAATATTCCATTCACTGATGCACAGGTGTAGGTGTATCAGATGGTCGGCTAGGCTCGATATATCTGCGTTGGTGCGTCGAGATCCATGTTATTTTCCCATTAACCACGTTCGTATGAGAATCTTTAAAATAGACAACCTAATTAGTCAACGCCCTGTCTATAATATTAAAATAAAACAAACCTCGAGTAGTATCAGCAAACTCAGTATTTTCAAATTCTCCCAAGTCTGTCATGCGAATTTTATCATCGATGGAATCAGCCTCTGGATCTAGAGCTATTTGATCTTCTGTTACGCCTGAGATGTGCAGGGATGTAATCAATACGCCAATTCCTATATAGTTAAAACAAAATAAATATTAAACCTAGTTAATTAATTTAATTAATAATTAAATAAAACATTTTTAGAAGAATTTTCCGTTTAAGGATTTAGGCCAATTTTAAAACTTTTAATTTAATTTTAATAAATGTGAAGATATTGTAAATGTGTACAATTTTTATATGTTAGGATCAATATTTACTAATATATAATGACAAATTATTGTTGTCATAATATAGTACATTTTGTTATATTAAAATGATCGAGCTATCAAGATAATATGTGGGGTAAATAAGATTAAAAAGCAAATTCATTATTTTTGAAAGACGATTCTTTATTCTTTTTCCTAATATAAAAATGTACAGTACTTATATAAGATACATATCTCGTGTATATCCAAGACAGGTAGGTATCTAAATAAATGTAGAGTTCTAGAGTTTATGAAAGCCAGCAGTTTAATATATGTCTAATAAAAACATACTTCACAATTTAAACTTAGAGAACATAACGTAATCAAGCCCCTTGGAAAATGTTAGTATCTCAACCTCAGTTACAACATACCTACACGTATAACACAATTGTCGAAAATAATCAAAACGTTTTAAACAATTTTGTCAAATATTTTTTGGTAAGAATTTATTATTGTAATCTGTGGTAGAAACATGGTTTTATAAGTTTACCATGGTTTAAAGTGACGTTTGAGTATTAAACTATTAAACAGTTCATTAATTAACAGTTTCCAACCGCAACCCAGGTAAACCATTAACGTTATCACTTATTATTAATTCGATGTACCTATACTACAGTACTACAACGGTGTTCGAGCATGTGCCATGACTATAGGGCAGAGGATTAGAAACCATAAAAAGTCACCAAATACATATGTATTTTTAAAACAAAAACAAGAATATTATAGGTATATATTTATTTTTTGTATTTTATTTAACCGAATTTACTATTTTGAAAATAAATTAGTTATATTTGTGACACGTGTTACTACTTGAAATATTAAAATTTATTATAAACGTTACGAAAACAGTAACGAATATAGTATTATAATAAAAAATAATACCTACACACAAGTTTGAAAATTCTCTCTCCGATAAGTCAAAAAGTACGGTTCACGATACGATTTAGTTGATTATGACTCGGCAACTATGGAGTTACAGTTACTCTATATTTGTTTATGTATTACGTTTTCATATGTAAATACAAATTTCATGGGAAACTATCCAAATATTTGTACTACTCGACTATAGGACTCCTATAGGACTACTAGGTATAGTCGCAGTTTTCGTAAGCCACATTCAATCAATAATTATATGTTTTTTATTTCAGTTACGTAGCACAAACCGAATATTTTACTTATAGAGTTATATTGAACACCCAATTCTAAATGCGCATTATAAAAATAATGATGAATATAACCGCAGAGCTTTAAAAGTGAATTACCATGGGACACACATGATGAACATTTTTATAATTGAAGCAAAAATCTTACTTTATAAATATTTATTAAATATTTTGAAATAGTACCTAATACTAAATAGCAATTTATTGTGCGTATATTATGATGAATGCAAGGAAAACGATAATTTTTGCTATATTATTTATTTTAAAACCAATGAAATTGTTATGTTGTGCAAATTAATTTGTGGGTGCAGTTGTTTGTATCAGAGACTGGAACCGTACCGAAATAGACCGGTTATGGACCAAAATATTTTGAAAATGTTGGGACCGGAATCCTTAAATACATTTTTTTAGAAACCGAAACCTATATTTTGATGTTTAGATTATTTTGGTGTTTTCGGTTCCAAAATCCAGTAGATATCTTATTTATAGCAGTAGGTATATAATATAATTATAAAGTTAGTTATTAGTAATAATATATAATTATAAAATCATAAATCTATAAAAGCAGTGGCGTAATTTTGGGAGGGGGGAGTAACTTGCTACCTTAGACATTTTTGTGGAGGGGCAAAGATATCATTATGACTCCCCAGATAATCCAACAATACAAATCTTTGAATATACTTAGTTAAAAAAGGATCCAACATATTTAAAAATGATCTTATTATATTGTAAATGAAAAACCCGAA
Source organism: Acyrthosiphon pisum (assembly GCF_005508785.2). NCBI lineage: Eukaryota > Metazoa > Arthropoda > Insecta > Hemiptera > Aphididae > Acyrthosiphon > Acyrthosiphon pisum. The sequence goes on along the minus strand of NC_042494.1, from coordinate 169,875,258 downwards.
GATAAATCAATCAAATTTGTATGTGAAACATAATATAACATAGATTTTGATGAAGTTACTATTGAGCTTAACATTTTTGATCGGATGTTCAAGACAAAGTATAATGAGTTTAACATTAATATTAAAATTACATTTTTTTATGTGGTGATAAATAAATAGGATTTATTAACTATACAAAAATAATAAAAATATTTTTAACTATAGGTACCAACTAATACTACTACATATCAAAGAACATTTTCCTGTTTATAACGTTTGAAAAGTTATTTAAGAACCAGTTTGGGTCAAGTGCAAGCGGCTTGGCATCATTACAAATTCAATGATCAGTGTCAATTGATTTTGATAAGATAATTGATGAATTTGTTTCAAATGGAGTTGAAGGTAATAGAACATGTTCTATATATATAAATGCATTTATATTAAAATAATAAAATATTACCTATTCTTTTATTTATTTTTTTAAGTTTCGTTTTATAAAGTAATTAAATAATTTGTTAGTTATTATTTATTGTTTCACCAAATATAAAATATGTGTAAAAAATACTTATACTAGGTAGGTACCTAGGTACTTTTTTAAACTACTAATAGCAGCTTATTATTAATGTGGTTATTACCTATCTATTTAACAATATGGGTGACCATTAACCAGTATCTGCTACCTACAGTTTGTTTCTAAACCATAAAATGGGTTTAAGACTAAACCGGTGGGGGGTCAGAGTTTCGATTATGATGAATAGGTACTGAATAATTTATATTGGCTCCCCCAGATTTTTATACCACTGTATAAAAGTTTATTAATACTAAGAAATAAGAATATTATATTATGTATACAACAAAATTGTCATAAAACAATTTCCAAAAATCTAAATTCTAATTTCTATGTAATCTATAACAAGTCCGGTACCGGCAGTACCTACTTGCTTTCAAATATTATTGAATCACAATTTTCAATAACTAATGTAGAATTTCTAAAAATAATAACAATTTCTATATTTATAAGTATTTCAGAGTAAGTTGTTTTATAATATTATTGCTCACTAACTAATATGCCTGTAAGGCTGCTGTAATAATATTAAATAATGTAGGTAACGTTAACTCTTTAATCTATATAGGCTATGCTCTGCATGATTGTACTACTACTGTTTACTGAACTGTTCTCCAGTCTCTGTTACTATTAATGTTGTTAAAATGATGCAATATAACACCTATACATCTGGAAGACCAATAATTAGTTAGAATAAATAAATTATTTAAAAAAAATTATAAAAAAAAAAATCCTCAAGGCTAAGTTAGTTTACTAATATAATATATTTTAGATTTTATATTGATATTAAGTATCTTAGTACATAATATTATTTATGCATTTTTTACATAAGCATGTCCTACTTATAATATACTATAACAAAGTAATTTATTTATAATAAGGTTGATTATCATACCACTATAATATTATAATGTTTATGTTTTCTATGTTTATCTATTAGTTTATAATTTAAATATTATTAACTAATAAAATAGGTAGGTAGCGGATATACCTAGTTATGTTTTAAATATATTAACATTTAGGTTTTGCTAGTAATATACAATATACTATATAGGTATTATATGCGAGTGATGATAATTCAATGGTATACTGAAACTTCCATAAACAGTCGGTAAATTATTGAATATTATAGTATATTTTTTTTTTGTAGTATTAGTGTTAATAATTTAGGGCTGTGCGATAGTCAATTATATTAACTGATATTGGATTGTTTTAGAACTACGGATTGTATCGATTAATCAACTGTATTAGATGTACCGAGATAGTATCGAACCCAGACTAATATATTAGTATGGGCCCTGCGGTATCGAATAACCGATAGTATTGATTAACCGATATATTCTATACTATAAAGTAGTGGCCAGGGGGGTATCGATTTGGAATAAAATTAAAAGTAAGGCAAATCTCCCCAGGCAATGAAGTGGATAAGTGTTTAATTAATTATAACCTAATTGTATACATTTATTCTTCTATTGGTAATTAGTTGGTAATTTAAATTAGTAAAAACTATAATTATTATTGTATACATTTTATAAATTTGTTTATTTAACAATAAAAAAAAATTATTGTTACAAAAAAATTTATAAATAGAAGTTGTCGGTAGGTAGTTGGTATTTTGTATTGGTCGGTACTAATAAGTGAAAGCATTATATGCACATAAATTATGCACATGAATACTATTTTTCTTAAGTTTGAGTATTTATTCCAAATACTTTTTAAAAGTATTTTACCTAAGCTAGTATGATATTTTATGTTTTTTATGTATACTTAACGAAAAGTCATATATTATTTATCTACGTTTAAAAGAAAATGCACTACAAATATATCCATTTCAAATTTTATGCCTAGCCACCATATTATAATATTATATTTATGCGTAGACCGAACATGTTTATTTATATTTTCTATAAGAATATATGTAGGTATGTTAACGACATATTTTAATTTTTTCATTATATAATAGTAGGTACCATGCATGCACCTATATAAGTTAATATTATATCGTAATGATATTTTTATATTACCTAAACTCTGAAATAGCTACCCTTAATTACAATTAATACCTATCAAATAAAGGTTTATACGTTAATTTTTGTATACAGTACTTAACTGATAAAAATAAAAATAAAATGTAAAAGTCAAATAAAAAGGGTTAGAACTGGTATTAACCTAAACTGAAACCGAAATTTTTGATTTTTGGTAACCCAAAGTCCAAACCTAAACCCAAACCGATAAAATCATAAAGGTCCCTGATCCCATTATTCCAAAACTGTTTATTATAATATATTTCCATGATCACACAAACCTGGGTGTTATTGTACCAACGTATTTCGTTATTATAAATTAAATAGGTAATTAAATTATATCCATATTACTTAATATGCTATTATAACATGTACAGATTGTTTTATATTTTAATAATAATATGGTGACTCTCGATATCTTGAACAAATCAAATTCCCCTTCAAATTACTCACGGTCTTATATACAGTTCGGGCAGCTTGGTTCGGAACTGTGTTCTATTACGTAGAATTGTCAAAAGGACTTGCAGCGCTAGCTAGTGGGGATTTAAAAAAAAATGAATGGTCTTGTTGATGATGGCAACTGGGAGTTTTATGATATTTTTGAGCATGACTATAATCTCTCGCCAGTCAAATAATGCTTGATTTACTATTTGGTTGGATATCTAAGCAAACAAATATTAAAATCCACAGTGTTCAATTTTTATTGAGGCATTAAAAAAATCCAAATTTTTTTTTCAAATTTCTCTGAAGCTGAACTAGTAAATTTAAAATCTAAAGGCATATTAGTGCACCCAAACTATAACTTTTATAAATTCATCACAAATACTGAAACATACTTTTCTAACAATATAAATGACCCTGATGTGTATAGGAATACGGTTGAAAATATTTTAGCCAATGAAGATTTGAATTTTCCATGTTCCATACACAAAGATGAAATTATTGCTTATTCAATCCGGTACTACTTAAATATGCGCATGAGGCAATTATCATGGCAAGTAAATCAAGAAAAATTAAAAGAAAATTTAAACAGAAAAAAAATTTCCAAATGTTGTAAAACTTGAGTTATTATTTTATTTTAAAATATAAAATAATAGTGTGATTATATTATGTATCATTTATTTATTTAAGTGTGATATATTAATTGTAGAATTATTGCCTATACCTAAACGTTTTGTATATAATTAGAATTAAATATAAATATTAAAGTAAGTGTTGAATAAATAATTAATATTATAATATAATCAAAGTATTATAAATTGAGTATAATAGGTTGAATTTAAAAAAGATTTTAAGGGGCCCGGTGCTAGTTTTCCGCAGTTCTATAAAATTTGAAAATTAAATTTTAAATTTTAGTTACCACCTTAATTATAATACTTTTCCGCTTATCTACTACCCGATTCCTATTTAGGGGGAGGGAGGGGTTGATAGGTTGTATTATATCGAAAAAAAATGACTTCACGAAAATAATTCTCAGACCTTGTAGAATTGTCGAATTTTGATAACTTTATTTTTATCTGAAAGAAGAAGACTTCATACAGGCCGGATCAATTTCCAATTTTTATTTTATTTAAATTAATGGTAAGTACATTATAATTTATAAAAAATTGCGTAATTTGTATTATTTTTGAAGACATATTATAAAGTTTGAGATTAGAATATTGTAAAACGGAGATGCGTTAGATGCGGTCTGCAATAATATTACCCTCTATTAGTTAAAAAAAATTATCAAATTTGGTTGATTTTACAGAACAGGATCATTATTACCGTAGAACATGTTATTTTTGTGTACAAAATTACATCAGCACCAGGCGCCTCAACCAGACCCCAGACACTGATAAGAATTAACACATACAGCATAGGCCCGGATGAAAATCGTGGCGGCCATCTTCCGAACGCGCAATCAGTGTGACCAGTCTATAAAACTAAATTAATACAATCACTGAATCACACAAAAATACAAATAAAAAGACGCTTATCAAATGAATAATGATAACTGATAAGAATTGTGCGCGTTAGGAAGATGGCCGCCATCCCGTCACGATTTTGTTTACATCTAGAGTGTCCTTTCTGATTCTATCTATTCTGTGCCTCAACTATATAATATTATAATAATCACGTTATGAAGTGCTGCACTCTGTACTTATTTGTATAAAACAATATACATGAATTTCAATGATAGAGGGCGCGCACTGTGTTCTTGAAAATTTTACATAACCATTAAGAAATCAAAGTTTTAACATTGTGCTATAGGCGAGTTGCCCGACCTGTATATAAGACCGTGAAATTACCTAACACATAAGAGTTTGATAATTTGAAATTTTTAGTAAGTAGAATTTTTTTTCCCCGTATGAGTTTCGTGTTATCGACAGTCAGCTATTATAATAATAATTATAATAAAAAAAAATCATACCTAGTTACTTGATGCTTCATCACGTGTCCACAGGTAAAAGACTTCACTCACTGATTGTCTTTTCATTAGCTGAATCCAGCTATGGACTCCTTCATCTGATAATGTTACAAGTGTTTCTTCCATGATTGTTATTGTATCCGTTTCCATAACAATTTCAACTGGGGAAGTTTTGAATGATCGGTTTCTTGATGAATTCTCAACGTCTGGGAGATTGTATGTGGGTACTAGTTTCTAGTTAAATTATTTTTCTAATTATGCTGAACGTGAGTTTTTGAAAATTCTTATATAGTCTGTCCAGCCAATGGAGCATGGAACTGAGGCCTAGGTGAGCGACCTGCCGCAAAGAACCACGTGGAAAAATACTGTGTAATTTTGAATATTTTTGATATTTTGGGCATTAACTATTTTTCAGTTCAACAAAGAATATATTTCTAAAAATTCGGGAGACTAGATGATATTCATATTCGTGATTTTTCCTCTCGACGGCTTATGTAATGTTTGTGCAGAAAAAGTTATTTTTTTCTCGTCAACCGTATTCATATGAGAATCTTTAAACAGAGAAAACCTTATTAGTCAACGCCCTGTCTATAATAATAAAATAAAACTAACCTTAAGTAGTATCGGCCAACTCAGCGTTTTCGAATTTTCACAAGTGCGCCATGTGAATTTTATCATTGATGGAACAATCGTTGTACGGTCCAGCATGAATATTTGGTATAATCCTCGGAGCTATTTGATCTTCCGTTACGCCTGAGATGTATAGGGACTTAAGCAATACGCCAACTCCTAAATAGTAAAAAAAAAAAATTAATAATGTTTTGCTAGTTAATTATTAATTTGATAATTAAATAAATAAGAGAATATTAAATGTAAAATTAATTATATAATAATATTATGTACATACCAAGAACGTGTTTTATGATAATATGAGATCCGTAACCTAACTTAAAAAAACGTACGCGGCATAATGCATGGGAAACGCACGCAGTCGTACATTTTTTATTTCTGACCGAATCACGTTTAATGGCGAAGGCAGAGCGCATTTCTCGCGTTCGAACATTTTTACAATTACAAATTAAAATAAAACACGCAAAAATAATAATTTCACAAGACGTTTGAACACTTAGATAATAAACGCAGAGAATTTAAGACGGATCGAACACGGTATAGTACGTGTGCACCGCTGCAGTGGTGGAGCGTAGAATGGAAAGTCTGGACTCGGCACTGGCGTCGCACCGTTGACAGCCGTTTACCACCACCTCTCGTCTGTGTGAGACGTGTCTTCGGATCAGGGACGCCATTGGTGGGCGTAGGTCGAAAAAGGGAGAAACCATTATTTTTTTTACAGTAGAGCAGGTAAACACAATGCGTTCGTGCGAGGGTGATGGTACCTATATATCTAGATTTTAAGAATTTGACTTGTTTATTGTCTGCAGCTGGTGTTAGGCCGGAATTCTGTGAATATAGGTAGTATTACACGTCGTGTACCACATCGACCCGAGTAAAAGATTTATAATATAGTCCCGAAAACGTTTTCAAAACCGGTCACAGTAGTACCTACAATATTTAAAAGATTATAAATAAAAATATTTTGAATACGTCAAATAATACAAATAATATT
>NC_042494.1:169865437-169868479 GCF_005508785.2 Acyrthosiphon pisum | reverse complement strand
TTAGGTAAGAACATTATCTGGGTCTTAGCGTGGGCGATTTGTCGATATTTTCGAGAAAAATAAGGGTATGTGAAATACCAAAATTAAAAATGCTCATATCTCGCTTGAAAATTAAAATATTAAAAAATTGCCGACGCTAAGATCCAGATAATGTTCTTACCTAAAAGTTTGATAATAGGTAATTTCACTCTAGTATCAAAACCAACAGCACACTATTGAGAATAGTGAACGACAATATGTTATGTCGTGCTTGTGTAAGACGGAGACAACGCATCCGGGTGTAGTGTCCTCTTAAGTATATTAAAAGAACCCTTATCATAATAATATGTTTTTTGAAATCGTGATATAAAACAAAATAATATTATTGTATACAATGATGTAATATCATTGAATTCAAATTTAATACCATCCATTATAAAATGGCCTAGTTGTCAATTACTGTACAGCCGAGCGACATACACTATAACCCACCTCTTTTTAGTTTTTTTTCTATGAATGCCAATAAAATTTTATTCGTTGGGAAAAAAAGCTTGAAAAATTAATACAAGGCAATTGTAATATTGTTACAATGACATTTAAAAAATAATAAAAATCCAGTCACAATTCTTTTTATAAGCATTTAAAGTTCAAATGTTGACAAAACACGTAAAAATAACAAAATTGTGCAAATTATTTATTATATTATATATATTTATATATAATTATTTTGAGTTAGAAATTCATTAAAAATTTTCTTTTTAAATCTAAGATATGAAAAATTAATACAAGATCTCTTATAAATTTGTCTACCTTAATAAAATATTTACTGGAAAATCAAATTAAATTTTTATGAGCGTTTCAAGTTGATATTTTTACAACATTGGATATTCACTCAATTTCTCATGTTAGCGATTTTGTTATTTTCAAAATTTTGTAATTCAAAAACGAATAATCGTAGATACATGAAAATTTGACTGAATGATTAAATTTTCATTTTCTATACACCATAAAATTTTGAAAATATTTTAACTACGTTATCTAAAGTATAATAATATAGATAAATGTCGTTACCAAATTAAATTTAAGTACACAAAAAACAAAAACAATGAACGTAAAAAATAGAACAATTTAAAAAATAATGAGTCGGGAAAAAGCTATAACTCTAACAAACACGGCGGGACTCACAGTGTATCTGTGTGTACCTATATAATTTGTATAATGCACAAATGTGTATTTTATATATTTGACAGTCTTGGGTAGTATTATGAATTAAGTAGGTATTCCAAATACAGTATTCGGAATACTTTTTAGTACACATATAGAACACTTTTAAAATACTTTTTCCACCATTTGCAGTATTCTACTATTTTATTATTTTACTTTTGGAGTATTCTACTACTCTGAATAAATATTTAGAATATTTTTTAAGTATTTTATTCCTATTAGAAAATGCTTCTTATTTACAATAATAATTATTGTTTTCTTGTTTTTCTGAATATTTTTACAATATTATACACGTTTTAAAACTTTAAATCAAGTATCAACAACTTAAATTATATTTAGAATAATTATTAATGTAATGGCAAATTTTCCCGAAGAAAAGTATCATTGGTTTCATATCTAAAACAAAAATTAAAAATTATTTCAAAAGTATTTGAAGTATTTAAAATACTTTATTCGGAATACTATTTTTCGTAAGTATTCGAGTATTTATTCCTAAAACTTTTTAAAAGTATTTTACCCAAGTCTGACATTTTATGTTTGTTATTTATATACTTTACAAAAAGTCTTATATTATTTATCTACGTTAAAAAAAACAAATGCACAGGAAATATATCCATTTCAAATTTTAAGCCTAGCCACCATATTATAATATTATATTTGTGCGTACACCGAACATGTTTAGGTATTTGTATTTTATATAGAAATATATGTATGTTAACCACATATTTTTATAATTCATCTTTATATAATAGTAGGGACCATGCACGTAGGTATCTATATTTAGGGCTGTTCGATTATTTTTTTTTTTTTTTTTTGGGGGGGGGATTGATTATAATTATGCACAATTAATTGAAAAAATCGATTAATTAAAAAATGATTAATCGATTAATTAAAACAATGATTAATCATTGGATCGATAAAATCAGTTTATAATTTAATCAATAAGTAAGTTATTTATTTATTAATAAGTTAACAGTGCAATTCAGTGTGTCTGTGTAGTGTGTGAATAATATAATTTATATAAGTTACACACTGCAAAAGAAGTTGAACAATCGTGATTTTTTTAAGAGTTGCGTTTTTTTACGGGCAACGAAGGGTTCAGTTAGTAATATTATATTTGTGTGTACACCGAACGAATAATTATTTATATTTTCTATAGGAATATATTATGTATGTTAACGACATATTTTAATTTTCTTTTTTCTGCAATGGTTAAATGTACCATGCGTACCTACCTATAATGTTAAACACGGCGGGACACACAATGTGTCTGTGTGTGTATAATTTTATTTACCTATATAATGCACAAATGTTTATATATATTTTATGTTTTTTATGTATATTTTACGAAAAGTCTTTTTTATTTATCAATGTTTAAAAAAAAAATGTACTGCAAATATGGGTATCCATTTCAAATTTTAAGCCTATGTAATGTTATATTATATTATGTTCACAACGGGAAATCGGCAAGACCATTCTTAAAAAAAATTATAACATATAATTTAATATAAATGAATGTGTCATATATTGTATGATCTTACATAAAACACTGGAAATATAACAAAATCTAATTGTAATAATAATAAATTATGCGTACTAAAAACTAAAAACAAAAAAAAAAAAAGGTGGGTAAGTGGATGTCGCTCTGCTGTACAGTAAGTTACAAGTGGGTCACTGTATAATGGATGGTATTAAATTTGAATTCAATGATATAATATCATTGTATAAGAAAAACGATTCTGAGTGGAGACAGTATGTCAGTCTAGGTATAAGACATAATATTATATATATGGTATTAAAAAAAATTGACCTATATAAATTCCAAATTATCATATCACA
>NC_042494.1:169836211-169864853 GCF_005508785.2 Acyrthosiphon pisum | reverse complement strand
GCTAAGATAAACATTCAGTCAAAATTTCATGTATCTACGGTAATTTTTTTTAAAGTTACACCAAAAACCAAATTCAATTTTGTGAAAAATCGATTTTGCGTAAAAATTCCCGTTTTTCCTTAATTTTTCTTTTGTTTTTCCCGGCGCTTTTGAAAACCACTGGGAAATTTAAATTTTGACCTCCCCAATGCACCAACGATATTCACTTTCTGATCGAACAAGATACTGAAGTTGAAAATCGTAGCATTATTTCGACTACTTATCGTGTACACAGACACAAAAAAAATAAAAAAATAAAAAAATAAAAAAATAAAAAAAAAAAATAAAAAAATAAAAAAACACACAGCATTGTAAAATCAATACATTCATCGTTCCACTCAGAATCTAATAATCGAAAGTTATGAAATGATATTATTTTTTTTTTTAGTTATGTATATTTTATATTTATACATTTTGGCAACTACGGCTTGGGTGGCACGTTGAATTACACATCATGTCATTTTTCCTGCATGTGCACTTTTTTGATGTGCAATTATAACAGCAAGTACTACTATTTGTAATTATGTCATAATAATGTGTTACCGAAATCACACATTCGGCAGAAAAAAGTCTGCCTAGATCATGTAATTAGCAATCAAAATTTGCTGATTCTCGTGAATTTGGCAGCCATGTTGCCGATTTCACGTGTACACACCCATCATGACAATGTGTATAAACAATATCCTTAGCGACCATATTATAATATTATATTTGTGCGAACACCGTACATGTTTATTTATATTTTCTATAGGAATATATTATGTATATATATATATATATATATATATTACTACATATTTTAATTTTCTTCTTTATGAAATATATTCTTAATATGGCCTGTTTAGTATTATAATATCATTATGGATATTGAAATGTTCACGTAATCGCATAAATAAAATGCTCGAAGAGAAAAATTCACGCCGACAGCTTATGCGCGATGTTATAATATGTTAGCTAATATTTTATTACTTTGCGCGATTAAACTTTTTATTAAGTAAACCGTGTTCCTGACGTGCGTCAACTTGAAATTCCTGACGTGTCCTTTGGTAAATATAAAATCACCCACTCGATAAGTTCTCTCTGGTGCAGTATAGAATACAACGACTGGAGTTTTTTTTATACTACCTAGTAAAATGGGGCGATTCCTCCAAATTATTTTAGACTGTAATTTTGTCTATTTTCCTCCAATATTTTAGCCAGTGTTGTAGTATTACGTTCCGTTTTATAAAGATAGAGTAAGGCTAGAATCCAGGGCTTGCAAACGTTATACTAACGTTATATTTGACAAAAAAACTATTGAAAATTGTAAACATAATTATAACGGAAAACGATAATCAAAAATAATTAAATACCGCAAAACAAAACATAACTATTAACAAAATATATTATATATCATTAAACAAACATAACGTAAAACGTAATTTATAAAATATCATTAGACGAAAAATTGGGTCATTACCTACCCGAATTAAGTATTATTTTTAACTTGTATAGGTACCTATTATCACCATTTTAATTAACGATAAACGCACAAGTTGAATAACATTTTAATTCTAATTAACGATAAACGCAAAAATTGCGTACCGTTTTAATTCTACATAACATAAAACGGAATTTTTTTCAAATGAAAGCCCTGCTAGGATCACATTTTTGGTTGATACATTCTGGTATCGGCTATATCTATATCAGCTGTCGATGAAGCCTAATAAAGAATATTTTATATCTTTTTATATGCATAAATTATTTATATTAACTATTTTATTATTTTATTTATTATTTATTGGAGGAAAATGGACAGTGGAGAAAAACGGTATCTCGTTTTTGGAGGAAAATGGCTACGTAAAATGAATAGATTGTCCCATCGCCCTCCCCCTCCCCCCGGGGATTTTATTAACCGTATAATACGTAATTTCAGACATATATTTTTATTATAATGGTATATAATATCATATAAAATATTTTTTAATGGACAAAATTGTATTATAGTAATAATAATAATATGTAGTAATGTTGTATGTTATATTATAGAACAGAGACTAATATTAAGCGGCCTCGCCATCGCATTGATTTAAGGAGAATCATTTAGGCAATTTCTAATCTCGTTGTCGCCACCCGAGGTCTATGTGTTAGTCGTAGATTATTATTAGTATGTGTGGCGTCCATGCGGGTCAATTTTAGCGGTACGGAGGGCTCTCACACGCACTCGCACGCACATGTGAGTAAGTAATATTGTGATCATGAAAAAATGTTTATTTTTCATTCAAACACACGATTCTAATTCCAACAATACGTCGCAACGATTAACTCGATATGCATTCTGACAAAATATTCTTTTTTTCCACAACATCTACGAGGCATCGGTCGAGGTACATTTTTAAAATTGTATTTAGTTAATTAAATATTTAAGTTGGTACTGTTGGAATTAAAGACAGTAGTTTTTGACAAAAAAAGACGTGGTACGAGGCCCCTTAAAGTTTATCAAAATGGTAATGTATTAAATTTTTTATCAGGGACTGGTTAACGGTACCAAGGTTTTAATTTATAAATCATTATTTGTATTCTTTACATATATAATATATTGTTTTCAGTTTACTATATAGTAATGTTTTTTTTTAATTTTATTATTTTAATTTTAAATTAAATTAAATTCAGTAGTACATGTTGGCAACGTTGCACTCGCTTTCGTATGCAATCGTTATGTTTTTAAGGCCTAGGTAAAGAAATCGTACTCATTCGTTTTACTAAAAGGGACAATCGTATATCACGGAAAGTATCTTCTTGATGCCATTTAATAGGGTGGGTCGGCCGTTGGAATGTGCAGCTGCAGCTGGCCTCGTCAGCGTCTATTGTTACCAAAAAAAAAGGAAATATATATATGAACAGCATGTCACCCCAAAACCACCCAGTTAGCTTCCAGATGAAAAAATATGTACTACCTAGGTACGGGCTACGGTTATAATACGTTTTTGAATTACAATAAAATAAGAAAATCATTCCATGAGAAAACGATAAAATTCGTTAATATATAAATTTTTAAATAATATATCGCACGGATAAGATACTAAACAAGGTGTAACAGATAGACTTGACGAAAAAAAAAATGATGCTACTTAAACATATGATAACGATTGTTAAAATTATATGATTAGTAAAGGCTCGGTCAAACAAAAAGCGGTCTGCCATGGTGTACGAGTACCTACGCTGTATAACTGCACTTATGCAGTTATGTATTACCTTACAGTGTCCGCGCGGACAGACCGCTTTGTGTTTGACTGAGCCTTAAACAATTTAAGAAATATACTCATGTAAGCAAATTCTCAAAAATAATATTTTGAAAAAAGTTATTGCGTTCCAAAATCATTTAATCAAAAAAATATTGATATTTTAAGAAATTCTAAAAAATAAACTATTCGACTTAGATAAATGTTTTTACCATCTAAATTGTTCTTATAATCAGATTAAAAAATTGACTATTTTGAATATATCCAAAAAAAATTAAATCAAATTTTAAATCTTTTATTTTCAATGTTAAAAATTAATAATAATGTTTTTGTATAATATATGTGTAGAGCAAGAGACTATAAATTATATATTTAAAAATTATTCCAAAAGTCGGTTCTATCTGTTACACTCTGTATGTTGAAATCGAAGCACTCCTTCTGGTAGAAATTTTAAATACAGGATAATACTAATAATAATAATAAACACAATTGTAAAACCACTAGTTTCTTCGCTCCACTCAGAATTTAAAATTTTTCTTATAGATAAAATACAAACATTTAAATAGAACGTGTTAATGCGCTGCAGTGTACCTATTATGACAACGCTATATGATGATCGATTATTAACTTAATTTACAAGAGATGTAAAAAATTTAAAATAAAAAATAGTTATTTAGATTCATATGTTATTGAAAAACAATTTTAACTAGAAAGGCGTATTTTATGTCTGACCTTTATTTCATGTCCCGATTTTCTTTGAACTGTAATAATATTATTTAGTTTTTGCTTAAATTATTGCATAATTGTATGGAATGTATACTTTTTCGAAATACATTTTTTAAATTTTAGAGTAAACCAAACTCGTTTAAAAAATAAATCAGTATTTTATCCTTCGATTATTAGGTATGTGATTACGCGTTCATAAACACATTATGTCAACTAAATTATTAAATATCAAGAAATATTTATTTGCCTAAGCAAATTATTTTAATTTAAAATATAATTAAATGTGGTTTGATTGAATATAAATAGTTGATAAATTAGTTGTTACTACAATACAGGTTATAGATCTTATATTATGTTTAATATAGACTTGGTTTTAACTTGACACGCAGGTATTATTTTTCAAATCAATTGGAAAAATCTATTATTTATATCTTATGATAATACTTTAAGTCTTTAAATATAGTTAAGTTTTCATGACGATTAGAAAATTAACTATTTAGTTAGTTAAAAAGTTTTTAAAAAAAATTATTTTAATTAAGCTTTATATTTTACGCTGGTTAATAATGTGCGCTCGTCTTTGCAATAATTGCAGTTATGTGACGACTGACTACTGATCATTAAAACTCTGTAATCACTAATTAGTAATCTGTAATCACTATATGTATTATGTATAGGTACCTTGTACAGTTGTAGGTACCTATTATATTATATTTTAGATTCTGAGTGGAGCGAGGAAGCTAGTGGTTTTACAACGGCTTTTATTTTTAAATTTTTTTTATCATGTAAACGAAATTTCTACCAGAAGGAGTGCTTTGATTTCGATGTATAGTACCTTATCTTTTATGAAATTGGATCAAGATAGTGCTTTAAAGAGTTCATTTTTCGATTTTCTCAATAGTTATTTAATACCACGGGGAAACTACCGACAAATTTACCAAAAATCGCTAAAAATGGAATTTTAATTTCCAACGCTCTGTTTATCACCATAACAACATATAAATTATAATAATATTTTAATATTAATTCAACTTACATGTTATAATAAATCATAAAAATTTAAAATATCCAAACGAAACCTAACCGTCTCCGCTCAGTTTTCTCGCTTTCAGTTTTTCTTATACAATGATATTATATCATTGAATTTAAGTTTAGGTAATACCTACATGCCATTATACAATTACTGAATTACCCACTTGTAACGTCCTACTGTACAGCAGAGCGACATCTACTTATTTTAGACACCTACCTATGAACATAATTCATCAAGTGAAAAAATATATTTAAGTACATATTATATTAAGTACATCTCTTCGTTTAAAAATTATTTACAAACTTGCATATTTACTACGGTCCGGTAAGAGTCCTATTGTGCATTCAGTAAATACCTACTGGAAAATCATATTCGCTGTAGCCTGTAGGTATACATACGCAATAAAATGTATATAGTATACTAATGTAAACTATGTAAGCTAAGGTAGGTACTGATGTAATGATTATGAATTATAATGATCAAACCCAGTATAAACGCAGACACAGTTGTGCACACAAAGTAACATACAATTGTTTGCAGTACTTAAATTTTGTTTTACCGAATCCATCTGCTTAAGATAATATTTACGTTGTAATTTGAATTTAAGTTGAATAAGTATAATAGGTACACCTAATGAATGATGTTGTCGTGTATCTCCCGAAAGCGTAGAGACGAGTGGTTTTGGATTGTTTTAATATTTAAATTTTGTAATTAAAATCATATAACATTAAATAAAAGTTGTCGTTATAAATCTGAGTGGCACGTTTGTAGGACTTTTGTCATGTGGTTAATATGGTCTTAAAATTCTTAATTGAACAAGTAGGAATCTATACTATTCGGGAAAATGAACTGTTGGTATAATAGTATCACTAAGTATATATAGTATTTAATATTTTTTAGTTTTTTACTATTTTATATTTTTATATTTATTGTATATTGGTTATTTATAAAAAAATGTTTTCATATTTTTAAAACGAGCAGAATAATGGACTAAGTTAAATATATTATTATTGCATATTGAAGTGAAATTAAATTATATGTTTACTGTTATCAAAAGATTCTGATGAAAGAGTAAAATAATATTTCGTCGAGTCGAAAATTTTGTCGATTACGGTCTATGAATATTGAATGCCAATCAGTTATCGGTTAACTATAATATATATTTTATCGTTTTTAACAGGAAGTGAACAATCGTGTTCATATAATATTCTTGCTGAGCAATTAAATAAAAAAAATATTTTTCTTGAGTTATGTGCCCAATTAAGTTCTAATTTGTTTAAAATTATTTGAATTATTATTTTTTTGCATACTAGTCAAATATTTTTACAATTTTACCTGAACATTTTGTGTAAGATTCCGTGCCAAGATTCATGGCAATCAAAATTATATTGTAAATTTATCGTTCGTCAAATATATTTAAGTAATATTACAAGATAAATTTCACCAAATATGTGAAATATTTTCGAAGCATTTAAAGTTTGACTTTTGCCAACATTTATCAAATTTAAAATCATTTTGTAGTTAAAAATGTATAAAATGTTCAACTTTTATAGCTAAGAATTGAAAACTTAAAACAAGGTTCTACGTAAATAGGTAAGTTATTCTGTAGCCAAAAAATCTTAAAAATATAAACATACAGTTTTCTTTATAGATATTTTATGTTCAAATTTAGACGAAATTAATTATTAAATAACCAAGAATAACGAATTTGTTATTACATTTTTAATTTGCTATTTGTTGTAATTTTATAATATTAATTTAATTTACCGGCTACTGTATTAATGATAAGTAATGACAAAATAAAATGATATAATTTAAAATATCCGCACTGACAAACCGTCTCAGAATCGTTTTCATGTATACAATCATATCATATTATATCATTGCATTTAAATTAAATTCTATCTATTAAACAGTGACCCACTTGTAAGTTGTAACCTACTGTACAGCAGAGCGACATCCACTTACCAGCTTATTTTTTTAACTTTCTTTTCGTGCAAATCACCAGTCTATTTATTTAATTTATCGTCATATTTCAATAGAAATTAAAATATGAATTATTGTGCTATAATGAGTAATGACATATTTTTATAATAGGTACGTTTATATTACACGATATAATAAACGACCTATTCGATTTGAATAAAATGTAATATCATGTAAAAATGTATTAGCTTAATAATAATGCGAGCTAGCACTGAAATCCGAATTATTTTGAAAACAATTTTACGACTTTCGAAAAAAAAACCATCCATTTCATAAAAAGTTATACGCATTAAATTGTGCAAAAACATGTTTGTCATACAATCTGTTTCGTAATGTACACAAAAGGAAAAACCGATCATCAATATATTATCTCGAAAGAAATGCATTATTCACGATATGGAATATGGATACTTTTTAGTCTTTTCACGAAGTCCACTCATATAATACGACAGAATAGATTGCATACAATAATTTATGAACAATTATTATATTTTATTATTGCTGAAAGATTCGACGTTTGAAACGACATTGTTTTCGCAATGATGAGAACTAATATAAATATTCGGTTGGATGGTCACTGAAAACGAATTCTGGAATTTTATATTCACATCGATATTTCTATATATATTGTATATTAATACGAGCAGAACTAAAATAAACTAAATAAAAATATAATACATTTAGGTATAATACAAATAAATTTACATAATTATTTATGTTTTGATGTTTTACTCCCATTAAATAGGTTATTCTTTTTTCGAACCCTCGTATATGGTCTATACGCCTAAGGTTATATAATAATTCCAAAAATCAGATTTTAAATAACTCGGCCGTTATCGAAGATGAAAATCGAGTGGTCGTTCATTATAATCATTCTGTATATATACTTAGCAGACGTGCACTGTACACGAATAATATTATCATTATTATGACGGTTACAGAGTTCGAAGCGACTGCGGTTCGCATCGGATTACTACTATATAATATTATACTTAGGTCTTGGGTACACCCAGACATCCTCGTCGTGAAGAATCGGAATGCCAGGTGGTTTATGACGTCGGCCAATCGGCAGGTGGTCGTAAACTACAATATAAAATGTGTTCGATCGTTTTGCACTTCTTTGTGTGTTATATTAGGTAGGTATTCACCCTCGTGCTATCCACTCGGCGTTCCAAGATTATTTTTTTTTTTCGAACCCTCGTACGGTCTATATCGAAGTTTATTTAATAATTCCAAAAATCAGACTGAATAACTCTGCCGTTATCGAAGATGAAAATCGAGTGGTCGTTTATTATAATCATTCTGTATATTATACTTAGCAGCCGTGCAGCGTACACGAATAATATTATCATCATTATGACGGTTATACACTGTTTGCTGCTGAGACTGCGGATTGCATTGGATTGTTACTATATATATATATTATATATATATTGCACCCAGACACCCTCATCGTTATAGGCATCGGCATGTCGGATGGTTCACGACGTTGGCAAATCAGCAGGTGGTCGTAGACGATTATGGGAAAAAAAGTCCCGAAAAAACTGAATGAAAATATATCAAAATTGAAGTATGAATATGTTAAAATTGTATTGAAAATAGAAGGAAGCTTACATACCTATATAATGTTTATATTATAATACATATAGGTATTTAATTTTCAAGTTTATTAATGAAGATCATATTTTTGGCTTTTACTATAACTTAGTATTTAGTTTTAGTGTAATAATAATAATATGGTATATATCAAATTGTATAGATAAATATAAAAAGTTTCATATTATAAATTATTCATCATACGAAATTACTATAGATACTTATCATTTGAACTTTGATTAGGAGCATTACATAAAAACAAATGTGTTTTGGTATAATAATAGGTTATATGTAGGTATACCTGCCAAACAGGCCTTTTTAACGGCCATAAGTCATAAACTCATAACATAAGAAAGAGCTGTACCTAATAATAGTATTACTTTTTTATATCATTATTATTATAATTATATAGGTACTTTAATTGTATTTATTATTGACTATTGTATAATGTATTATATTTTATTATCTTAGACTTGTATTAAATTAAATTTTATTATATTTTAATATGTGATTTAAGTAAGTAATTAACATTTTTTATGATATTACAAGATTTTTAATGTAACTTTAATGTATTTTTCAAAACAGTTTTAACATATTTTTGCTTTAATTTTGGTATATTTTCATTAATTTTTATCGGGACTTTTTTTTCCTAGTGTGGACTTTTTTTACCGGGACTTTTTGTCCGTGATTCGTCGTAGACTGCAGTGTATAAAACGAGTATTATGTTGTATACTTCTTTGTGTATTATCTTAGGTAGGTATTCACCCTCGTGCTATCCACTCGGCGTTCAAGGTTATTTTTTTTTCAAACGTTCGTAGAACACACCGAAGTTTATCTGTATATACTTAGCAGCCGTGCAGTGTACACGAATAATATTATCATCATTGTGACGGTTACACTGTTTGCTGCAACGACTGTGGATCGCATCGAATTATTACTATCAAAGAACAAACTTACTATATATGTTACTATATATATGTTACTATATATTATACTTATCGGAATGTCGGGTGGTTCACGACGTCGGCCAATCGGCAGGTGGTCGTAGGACGTAGACTGCAGTGTTTAAAACGAGTATTATGTTGTATACCTACTTCTTTGTGTATTATCTTGGGTAGGTATTCACCCTCGTGTTATTCACACGGCGATCAAGGTTTTTTTTTTCGAACACTCCCCATCGATAAATTCCGAGAACGTCGCCGCCGGATTCGGGATCCTTTCACCGATAATACGCTGGTCGTAAAACCACTATTTTACTGAAAATAAAATAACATGATCTCAACAGAGTTTTAATATTATTCGTTAGTGTATCCTATACCTACAACGAATATATTCTTTAAAACCGTTGGAATTTTATTCCACTATCATAACAGCAATTATTTCATATCGTAGTAGGCATATACGGTAGGCAGCGCGTCGTATCCATATTATACCTCTATATAATAGTTATATTACACAGATAATCGGAAACGTACCTAGGTATATACGAAGATATTAAGATATAGTTATGTATATGATTACAGAAGCGCTGATCTCTAAAAAAAAAATATTACCCATTTAACGTAAGGCACCCCACCCACCAAACAAAATTTGTGTTTAATTTATATATATTTAATATCACGTAGATTCACACAGGACATATCATTAGTAGAAGTCCTATGATGGCTATAGGACTATACCACCCATATACCTACCCTAATACTCTATTACAGCTATTGTCTTATAAATACCTGTTAGTGGGGGTCGCGGAGGTCGTGAGCCACTGGATACGAAAAATGACGAAGCTGTACCGAATATTCTGAATGAGTAAATTACTAGACACCATTTTTAATATTTATACAACTATAGGTACAAGTCCTATGTTATGGTATGGAGTATTGTTGAATTTTGTCACTGGCGTTAAGAAACTTGTTGGTAAAGAAGTTAAAAGATTATTTTTTTGTTTTTGAAACAAGTGAAGATGGCAGTTTTATGGTATTCTACCAAAAAAGTCCGTGGTTAAAAAGTCTGAGGTATAAAAAGTCAACGGTGAAAAAGTCGGAAACACATATAATTAGGTAAAAGGAAAAATACTATGTGATGCACAATCAAACTTCCAATTATTATTAATATACCTAAATTGTAACTAAATTATTTACCCGACAAAATTATTAATTTACCCGGATTTTTTATAGGTAAAACGGAAATAAACAGGTTTTTGTCCGGACGGCAGTCCCTCTGTACACTGCTAATGAGTAAATCTTCGGGGTTTTATTGACTCCGCCGTTTTAATATCAATTCCGCCGGCTATCGATTCCGCTGGATTTTTGTTTATATTGATTCCGCCGACTATCGATTCCGCCGGTTATCTACTTATATTGATTCCGCCGATTATCAATTCCGCCAGTTATTTATTGATGTTGATTCCGCCGACTGTTTATTAAACAATAAACCAAGTATCATATTATACAGTTTTTTTTTTTAATGACAGTATAGGTCAGGGTACACTTAGTATGCCATAATAGTATAAAGTAAGTTTTATTTAAATAAAAACATTTCGAAAAACAATTCAAACATTGTCGTCCATAACGGATAATAATACCTATGTAATAAAATCATAAAATAATTTAAATTGATATATATTTAGTATATCTAGTTTTACAAAATTAAGTAAGATCGTCATATTTTTAAATAATTAATTAATAATAATAAATAAAATATATAGGGATTGTACATGCCACATGGTATGGTAAAAAAATAAAAATTAAAGTAATAAAAATATACAATATTATGGTCAATTTTTAAAATAATGATTTGAAGCTAGTTTTATATAGGTGAATCTATCAATTTTTTTATTTATATAATAATCAAAAATGTTTGCTATATATTGGCAAACCTAAGCATTTTAAGAGTTCGGCGTAATCGATAACCAGCGGAATCTATGTGTAAAAAAGTTCGGCGGAGTCGATAGCCGGCGGAATCAATATGTAAAAAAGTTCGGCGGAGTTGATACGCGGCGCAATCGATAGATTTTTTACAGGTAAAAAGGTAATTTCGGCGCAATCGCACCTACGAGGCACTCTATATAATAATATTGTAAATTAGAGATAAAAAAAACCGATAATTGTTGCTCTATTATAGAAATAAATGTTCACGTCACTATAATAGATATAACATACAAAATTCAAACCATTTACCTAACTAATTTATTAAAAAAACTTTTTTGTCGTTTTTAAAATATTATTATAATATACTCAATTTATTTCTAATATATACAGGTGTCCCGCGAGGATTTACCCATTTCGGAATCTAGTGACTGTACACGTTAAACGTCGCCAATTGTTTATTCGGAAATCATTGTTGTCCGCGGCGGCGCGGCGGCGGAGTTGTCGTCGCCGTCGAGTATGTAATATATTATATTGTATTATATTATAATTCACGTGGAGCTCCCTGCAGAGTGTTTGCGCCCGTCGTCGACGGGGAAACGTATTTAATATGTTTTTTCCCCAAATCCTTCCCGCGAGTCCGCCGAAATCCCGACTAACGATTTTCCGGGTTGGGAATATACGACGTTGTTATATATTTGTTCGGAGCAATAACATAATGGCACGCCCTCGAAAATCAATAATAGTCCGAAAAGTTTTGTCGCCGCACACGTTTCCAGCGACGTTTGCAGCTGCGTACACAACAATAATAGTAATAGTTATAATAATGATATGACATTAAGTCGTATGCGGTGAGGAATAAAATCGTGCCCGCGTGTGACAATAAGCTTTTGTCGCACGAAAAGGGTTGGTGCCCGTTGTCGAGCCCTGATCTCGAAACAGGGTGCGTTATACCCCCCTCGTATAGTCTTATATAATATTGTACGTATCTATAATTGTACACGTTGTGTTTTACGTGTACTTATACATCTGTTATACAGAGTGGTCGAGGCTGTCGCTGCAGACAACGCTCTGACTCGGCTATCAATCGGCGCTCTTAAAATAATCGAAATAATTGAATCGTGTGAAAATTACTTTACCTGCAGTGTTTTTTTTTCCATAATTTTATAATAGTTACCCAACCGCGGGTAATTTTTTATTTAGAACATAACATTCGTTCGCAGTTCATTCACAGTGTTGTTGTAGCCGTCGCATGACGTGTGTGCAGAGTACTGAGATAATAAAACCTACATCATAAATCTGTTTTTTTTTATTAGACTCGCAGAGACAAGGACTACACGTATTTTATTTTTTAATTTAATTACATTTTATGAATCTACACGGCCACCATTGGAACAAATATGCTTGCAGGTTAACGCAACGATTTCAATTTAAAACATATAAGAAAAGTTTAAAGTTGTTTGTACAATTAATCTCAATGTTATAAATAATTCATATTTTTGATGTTTTTAAGATTTTATTTAAATTGCCTATATTATTATTGAACTAATAATTGGATTATTAAAAATCAACGGTCGGTATACATATTTATACGTAATCATGTATAATAATTAATAGGTATAATATGGTATATACTTGAGTATTTTAAAAATATCTATTGAATATTTCACGTAAAATATATTCGTCTAAGTCCATCTTAAATAATATAGTTTTGGTGCACATTTTATGTAAAAAAAAGTGTGAGCAAGTGTGGAAGGTACTCTCAATAGGTATATAATACGCGCGTGGGTGAAGTAATACTTCTTTCGAGGGGAAATTAAATTGATAGAAAAAACAAATACGGTATTTGAAATTGAAATAGGTTAAATACTTAGATAATATACATACTGGTTAGAGCTTAGATTCAAAATCTTGAAGCCTATTTGGTGGTCGGCAAGACCACCGCACATGCACAAGAGATTACCGAAATTTATTATGTTATACCCCGTCCCGCGCTATCTTTTTAATTCCTCGCCCATGTTCGATAAATTCGTCGGGGCCGACAAAATCGGCTTCAAGTCCAGACTATATACGCATGGCTATCTATCCAGCACATGGTATCTAAGGTTAAACAGTTACCGATGAACTGGCGAACGGAAATCATAAAATTTTTACGACATCCGTCGTAGTTCGTATAATCATTATGAATATAGTGATAAAAATAATTAATACGCTGCGAGCCTTTTTTCTCTTTATTTGACCGATTCATTACAACTCGATTGCGCACCAAATGATAGTACCTATTATATATGAATAATATAATAATTTATTCCCGTATGGTTTGAATTCAACACTGTTGGTTGCATCAAACCGGTCGTTATCTTATATCGGTAAATTATTTTTTCTACGCTATTAATTAGTATTAATTTCTAACAGTATTAAATCATTAGTGAATTCTATAGCAACAACGAGTATTACAACAAGAAATATAGATATAAAAATAAAAGTTATATATTGATAAAATGTAGAAACATAAAAAAGTAATAATTAGTCAACATTAGATAAAATAAAATATATATTATAAATGATTGGACGATCAGTCGATATACTATTTGTATATTGTCTTAGATTCTAATGTCCAGGTTGGTTAGCCAGTTTGTCGCTGCTGTCAAGTCCGCAGTCGCATTGTGGTGTAAGTCCTTAAGTCCCCGATAATACAGCATTTTTCTTGTTTTTCCGTATCCAGTCCTAAGTTTATTTAGCGTCACATATTTAGTTGGAACCCCGAGATTTAATTTTATGTCAATAACATATTAAAATTATTTACATTAAAGTTAGTTATTTATTTTCAAAAATATAAAATTTCAGTATGATTATTACATTTATATTAATTTCCTCAATATAATTTTGAGCAGTCAAATTGAATGTTTAAACTCCTACAGGAGGTCAAAATATGTCCTACCTTATGTTATAATATTTACAAGGACGAAAGGTCCGTAGTTTACCTTAGGGAGGAGATGTTCAGATGTAAATATATTATGGCTTATAATAAGTGGCTATAATAAAAGGTTAGTGCGTTGACAAAAATCCTTAGAATACCTATACATATATACGGTTGTAATATAATTATAGAAATTTAATGAACATTGTATGTGCAGTGTTAGTGTGTTACTGAAGCAATAAAGATACAGTAAATTTTAAATACAAAGTGACCAATAGTACGAAATATTACGATCCAACAATCAAATAAATTATTAGGACGGACCTAGAGATTAAACTAACACTGCAGTTACACTTATTGTCAAGTGCACCTAGACACCCATAGTATATTATAGTAAATACATTTTTACTCATATTATGATACTATTAATTTAATGTATATCTCACGGTACATCGTATACCTACACAGTGTCAAACATAATATAATATTAAACCATGCACACATTAATTTTATTGCATCATGTAGTTTCCGTCACATTGTGCTAGTCGGCCAATCAGGAACGGGCACTAACGTGATTCAACAATGTATTGTGTGTACACTGTACAGGGTAGGCGCAGCTGCCAGCTACCCAGACGATTCACATAAAAGATATTTTTTTTTCACCCCCTTTTGTTGAAAAATTCCAAGGCCGGTCACGGTAAAATCACTATATTGTAGCGTGTAGTAGGTACGAAGGAACATATAATATTATATAGTTAATAATATAATAATGTGAAGATCTCTACATCGATTCTAATGGTTCTATATAATATTTCGATTTTTTTTGTTCTGAAACCGATGAAATGTTATAATCGACATAAACAGCAATTTACTAAACAGCAATATTTACTTTAATAAGTTTAATTATTTTCGTCGTCCATTAAGACGTGCGAATAAAATATAATTGTTGCAGGGAAATGTTGGTAGTATAGCGTGTTAAGTGTTACAGTAACTATTACATAATACATATTACATAATATTACAGTAGCATAATATCGGTTATTAAATACTACTTATAATAAAAATTATAATGTAACGATTTAAAATAATAATAATACAATATTTTACGACTTTATAATAGGGCCTAGATTTGAATGCAAAATGTATTGATTCCAAGTATATTATAATTCGATTCATGGAACACTGTAACAACTAACAAATATACTTCATTTTTTAACATTTCCCGGTCATTTTTAGTGCGTATATTAACATATTGATGGATCAGTTACTACTTCTATAGCAGTCATACTAATTTAAGTCGTAATATGATTGAACACCACGTCTTGAGAGAGAATTGTAAAAGAAAAGCCCACGCTAATATTTTTACCAGACCATTAAAAATTATACGAACTGAATATTAATTTAAAGATAATCCGACAGTTATGAAATTACGTAATTTTCACGAAGATCACGAGGAATCACGAATTTTACTTTGTAACGTAGTTATGAATTAACATTGTACCTATTATTAATTGTAATATTGAATAGTTTTTACTTAAAAAAAATTTTTGTTTAATTGTATCCTCGAACAAAATAAAATATATTTTGAAATTATAAACTTGGCAACTTTTTTTAGAGCATTTTTTGATAGATTTAATCCGGGCCCTAATTATGAGTATAGTAAAGATTTATACTATAAACTTTAAACTTATATAATATATTATATTGTTATAGTATATACAATTCGTGGGTTGAGAATGAAAAGGTTCTATGTTACAATATCCAATTGATCAGCAGAGTGATTTTTAATACCCAATATCTTTTTTTCAGGTTAATTTATGAATATAACCATAATTTTAATGAATAAATAAATACAATTGGTGTTAGATGTATTGTAAGTATTAGACATCCACACATTTTATAAAACCCAAAAAAACTGGAAAAAAAGTGTATAAGAATATAACAGTTCTGTGTATAGAACCTTTTCATTCTTCCAACTAAATGATATGATGTACATTGTACATAGAACATTTTTCTTTTTTTGTATAATTCCATACAATATTTTTACTTCATATCAGAGTTACCGACACATGCAACATCAATATTTTTAATGAAATTTATATTTACGTTGTTTTAATGTTTAATCGAAAACAATTACCTATTAAAAATTTGGGTGAATAAATAATTAAATTGCTTAATGTATCTACTTAACTTTATTGCAGATTGAGACGACATGATAATTTATAACCCCGCTAATATTATAACTATAATGAGTAATACCCCATTATCACATCATCGTTGATATGTCTTAAAAAACATTAAAACAAAATTATAAATATAAATTGGTGGCAATTGAAGTTGATAACATACCTACTAAATAGTTTTTAAATTCAATTTTTAATAATAATATAATATTATTAAGTCTATATTATATTATTATGCCTACTTTTCCAAAAATATCGTACGATATGATTGTAATTTTACTATAGTATGCATACTATATTTTACTATGTATATACTATATATAATTTGAAAATGGATTAGTTTTTGTTCTAGATTTGTTTCACGATGTTTTTATTGAATACAATACACACAATATGATCGTTTGAGTTAATATATTAAACATGTAATTGTATTTTCTATTAGATGATATATATTATTTGAGAAGTATTGTAAATGGTGTTCAAAAAACTTGGAAATGGTTTTTAGACTTATATTATGACTGATAAACTATATTATGATATAATTAATGAGGTGATTAAATAATATTTTACCTAATAAAATATATGCAGTAGTATTATTTGTTATTGCTATAAATATAGGTTTAAAAATATACGAACATGAAACAGTAATTAAAAGGTTTCAAATTTTTTTTTGATAACCGCTTGTGAAATAATGTAATATATATACTTATATTATAATGTATTAATTTCTTAATATTGTATTTCATTTTTTCGGTACAATTAGTTCAAAATTGTAAATCACTCATTCAATAAACAGAAATTGTTTAATTTTTCATTAAATTATGATATAATACAATTATTTTGTTTACAAAGTAAAATGTTGTTTCTTATTTTTCGCATTAAAGAGTACGATTTTATTTATTTCAACAATAATAAACATAATAAAATAATAATAAAATAAACATTTGGTTTACATTTTAAGGATCTACGATTATTCATCATAGGCGGTCCTACGGGTGCAGCCTCTGCAGCCTGTGCTGCACCTGACATTTCAACCACCACTTTATTTTATTGGTTGAAATCATATAAATATTCATAACTCATAAGGTAGATATTTTATAATTTATATATCTTTGTTATTTCACGATCTATTATAATATAATAAATGAACTAATATAATAGATGAACTTAGTTGTCAGTTGCAGTATTGGGTAGTAACGTAACGAAAATAACAAATTACTGCAGCGAATTTACTATTGCAGTAGTCAGTAACGCTGTAGTAATTTCATTATATTATTTTTAAATGTTCTTTTCCACGTTGTTAAAATAAGTTATGAAGTAGAGTGCATGACATAACTAAGGGTTAAGATATTCGAGAAAAATTTAAAATCAATAAAATGTATATTTATTATTCTGAAAGTTTTAGATACTAATGATGAATATTACAAAATATGCAGGAATTGTACGCATTTTATTATTACATTAATCCATTATCAATATAGTTTACCTACATAATCAATGTCTTACATATACCTATTGGCTATTAGGTACTTATTATATTCGTTATGGACTGAATTTGTCTTTAAATTTTGAAAAAGTAACGTGATAAAAATAATGTCGGGTAACGGGGGTCTGGTACAAAACATCGACAATCAATATATCGATGAGTTGAAATGTCGACGCTCGAAACATCGACAAGTATAAAATGTCAACGGGTTATTAAATCGAGGAGTTCAAAATGTCGACATGTCAATATATCAACAAGTACAAATTATTCAAAAAAAAAAATATTTTATAGTTTAACGTTGAGATCATAAACTAAGAAGATCTTCTTAGTTTGTATACACAGAATATAACGATAAAATAAATAGTAAGTAACGAGAGGATAGAATCCAAAACGTGATACGTTCCAGTTATAACATTTTTAAGAAGAGTTGCTTACAATATGACATTAACATTTTATTTTATTTATATCCTATAATATTTTTTTTTATTTACATAGTTCATATATTTATTTTAATTTGATTTTTCGACATATTGACATATTGTCATACATTTTATTTTTAATTTTAATTTATATTTTATATCCTATACTATTTTATTTTATTTATTTTATTTATATCCTATAATATTTTTTTTATTTACTTATTTTAATGTAAATTGACGACATATTGACCTGTCGTCAGTTTGTACTGGTCGATATAATGACTCGTCGACATTTTAACTTGCAGTCAATATATATATTGACTGTCGACGTTTCGTCCGGCCCCCGGGTACGCGAATGTAATTTAAATAAAAATATTTAATGTAATGAGTAACGTAATTGAGTTTCTTATCGAAAGTAATTTACCCAACACTGGATAGTATTGTTAACTCGTAGTTCTGATGACCAAGCCAGGATTAAGGGGAGGAAGACCCTGGGCTAACAGCGGTATTTATATATAGTCACGATCACATCTATAATTACCTATCATATGAAGAAAAACCAAGTTAAAAGGAAAGGAAATTACTAGTTTACAACAATTATATAAAATAGCCCAAAGTAAATTATGGTTCATTGATACTCAGTAAATCTAACTTCGTACACATTTCTACTACTCCTAACATATAGAACTTAGCCATCTAGGTATGCTGCACCTGAAGTAAAATCCTGGGACCGCCTATGTTATTCATTTTTACATTACAACCACAAATATTTATATTATTTGTATAATTGTTTAATATAAATATCTGCGATTACAACCAGTGTTGTGCAAAGATAACTTTAAAAATATTTAGATAAAATAACAGATAATTAAATAAAACGATTATCTAGATAAAAAAAATAGATAATTATACAGTTTTTAGGTTTTGTAAGAATTATGCCCGTTATATAAAGTAAATTAAATTATAATTAATGGGTAGGCATATAATATAATACACATATTTATAATTGTGTAATAGTTACCTATCTAATATTATTTTATACTTTATATAAAAATACAATTTAGATTAAATTAAGAAATTTGGATAAAAAAAAAAGGAACGTTTAACGCATATTAATATATATATTTTTTTTTGTGGTATCGAGAGCCAGAGGAGGAATCGCGTTATAGCATTACTTCTCCTCCGACTCCCATCGTTTATTGATTGACAATTACATAAAAGTTAAAGTTAACTCGCTCCTCTTCTTCCTTCAGTGAGAGAACACGTTCGACCATCCCGTAGAACAGCCGGAATGACTCCTCCGCATTCCTCAATATAGCTGACCTTTCGTCCGGGTCAGCTGGAAGCAAAAAATGTTTATTATGTTTTACGACGTTGATTATGTGGGGGCATCTATGAGTTGATAATCAAACTAATCGATAATTTATAGTAGGTGCCGATTTTTTATCGAATGATAAATATAATGGAGGGAAAAATGTCCACAAAGTCCGTATGATGGATTGTGTGATATTATACTGATATGCGTAAGTTTCTCGATTATTTTTGATTTGTTAGGTTTAAACTATAACTTTTAGCGTACTTTTAACTAACTTACAGTATATGATATAACAAATATTATGATTTTCGTTTAGCACTTTGCCGCCGTACGCGTCTTGTCAGTTACCACTCCTACGCTAGACTTAAAACGTGTTGCAAAATTGCTACAGTGTGCAGTAAAATCATTACTTTAGCCGAGTTTAACCGTAGCCATAGGAATTTGAATGTTTTGTATCATTATACATTTATACTTATTGATATAAAAGTACAAATTTTATTTATAATTTAATAATATTATTATAAAATATAATATGTAACCACATTAAAAAAACCAAAGTAAAATAAATGTAGATATATAAATATGAATAGTTATTGAAAAATTTAAAATATAAATATACTATTATAGAAAGTAAGTAATTTTGAAATAACAATATTATTATCTTATTTATATTGTAAGATCTGTTATGGAAAAAACAAAACTATCTTGTGTTATAACTGTGAGTAAATGTTATTATGTTATTCGAATAATTTATGTCTAGGTAATATAATATTATTATGTATTTTTTGCAGATCGAGGAAGAACAAGATATTAAACACCATAAACAGTATAAATCAATGGATGTAATTAAAGTTATAATAATATTATTGTTTTCAACTATGGTTATATTATGTAGTTTGACGGAAGGAAAAAAGATACAAAGAACTCAGCAGGTAATTAAAATGTTCAAAATGTATCATGCATATAATAATTTTATTGTTTTTTTAAAGGAACTGAAAAACCCAAACAGGGAAAAAATTGAAGAGATATTTGATGATATAAAACGCATAACTAGGTAAGCAAATTGAAGACGAAGAACTACGATTTCTGGATTCGAACGTTACAGTAAAAGACGTCAACACAATGTTGGCAATCTACGAATACATAGTCAGCGCTGCATAAAAACTATTTGAGAAAGGGCCCATTTCCCCGAACACTATAAACGGAAGCTATAACGCTTCACAAATACATTTTAACCAGAACTACGAGCCACATAAATACAATGTGAGTAATGTGACAATAATTAATCAACATTGTCATACACTCAGTGGCGTTCCGAACTGACAAGCAGACCTGAGGCAAACTATACAATTTGATCCCCCCTCCCCACCACCAACAGTTTTTTCACTATTTTTTTTTATTATTCAAAATAATAAATATTATTAAGTTTTTTTAGGTATAAGTTGCACATCTATACTAACACAACCACCCACCCACCCAAATTTCCCTTGAGGCAATTGCTTCAAAAAATGACTGTTAGCACGCCACTGACTGGACTCATAACATATCAGAACACAGGCACAATAAGAGACGTGGACGAGCCAGGAGGCGTATACCGCATAGTAAGAGCACTTAGTGGCAAATTTTGTAATCTAATGTTACGACATTACGACCACGGTCAAAATGACACTGGTAGACACCACAGTATTTTACAAAACGCCAGTAATTCTGACAGAACGTATCACATATTCAATAATATTGGTAGGTCTATTAAAAAACAACAATAATTTCGTATCGTGGTTAAAAAAATTTTTAATAATAATTAATAATAATTTTTAAAAAAATTAAAAAACAAACTGCATGGTAACCTTGAAGCGATGAATGAATTTTGAAATAACTATATTATTATCTTATTTATATTGTTAGATCTGTTATGGAAAAAACAAAACTATCTTGTGTTATCACTGTGAGTAAATATTATTATGTTATTCGAATAATTTAATAATTTAATTTATCTGGCTAATATAATATTGTTATGTATTTTTTGCAGATCGAGGAAGAACAAGATAAGAAATACCATAAACAGTATAAACCAATGGATGTACTGAAAGTTATAATATTATTTTCAACGATGGTTATATTATGTAGTTTGGTGGAAGGAAAAAAGATACAAAGAACTCAGCGGGTAATTAAAATGTTCAAAATGTATCATGCATATAATAATTTTATTGTTTTTTTAAAGGAACAGAAAAACCCAAACCGGGAAAAAATTAAAGAGATATTAATTGATGATATAAAACGCAAAACTAAGCAAATTGAAGACGAAGAACAACGATTTCTGGATTCGAACGTTACAGTAAAAGACGTCAACACAATGTTGGCAATCCAGCAGGGCTACGAGTACATAGTCAGCGCTGCAGAAAAACTATTTGAGAAAGGGCCCATTCTCCCGAACACTATAAACGGGAGCTATAACGCTTCACAAATACATTTTAACCAGCACTACAAGCCACATAAATACAATGTGAGCAATGTAAATACAATGTGAGTAATATGTGACAATGATTAATCAACATTGCGTCATAACATATCAGAACACAGGCACAATAAGGGACGTGGACGAGCCAGGAGGCGTATACCGCATAGTAAGAGCACTTAGTGGCAAATTTTGTGATCTAATGTATTCTTAAAAAAATGTAAAACTTGTAACTTTGTAAACTATGAAAAACTTGTAATTACTTGAAACTTTTTAAATTTGTAAGCTATTAAAAAACGTATAATTAACCCTTTGCAGCCATTTGCAGCACTTTGCTGCCGTATTACAGTTGAATCGTATAATATTATTTGAAATATATACCTTGTAAAACTGTAAAATACATTCTCTTGATATTCTCAATATACATAATATATAATATGATACGTTACGTATCGGCGACCAGTACAAAGTCCTGGCACCGGAGTGACCTTCTGCAACTGTCCAACCGACAAGACGTCGTTCTCGTCACGGATAACGTACATTGTTACCCTATTATGTCTAACAAGATAACAGTGTGGTTTGTGCTGAGTCCACCTCGAACGGTAACAGCCGAAGAATCCGACAACGACACATCACGCGGTTTTGGGCGACAACAGAGCGGTACGCACCACTTGGGTTTGCGAATAAATGAATTGCAGCTCTAGTGCCCTAAACGTACGCTTACCCCGCAGTGGCGCAACTGGACATTTGGGGGTCCTAAATTCAAATATAAAATGGGGCCCCCTAGCAAAAAATGTAAAAGGTCTTAAGCAACTGAGGGTACGCGGTATACCGCTTCCTCCCCACCCATAAGGTATCTAATCAAAACCTTTCCATCGTTAATTACAATATATATTATCAATACATATAAGAATCTAACTTGATTTTGGAGACAAAGGAAACCGGTTTGTTTGTTTATTATTATTATTAATTATTTATTTATTTGTTTGCACTTGCATTATTCCATTTGAAATATATATTATTCATTGAACAGATAATTTATTGTTACATTTTTTTCTACCTTAATTCTATTCTATAATAAAAAGAATACAATTTACCACTCCAGTGGTTGAATTCAAAATGTAGGATACATAATTTTTAGAAATTAGCAATAACAATAACTACAATATGTAATTATATTATATTATTTGTATGGCCAAAAAATAGTCATATGTTTTTAAATTCAATTATAAAAAAATAATTTCTTCCGGAGGAAGTTGGGCAGCTAGTATAATATATGTAAATGTGAAATGGAAATCTTTGTTACGGGTTGGCTCCGAAAATGCATGACCAATTTGCCTGACTCTTTTTATGATGTGTTCGCAAGTAACAAAGATTAATATGAAAATTTAATAATTTAAAAATGTGTTCATTGCTATTGTCAATTTAGATTTAATTTGAGAAAACATCAATTAATCTCAAATTACTATACTATTATACATTTTACTACATTTATAACGAATACTATTAATTTAAAGAAATATAATATAGTTATTTTTTTTTGACATTGCTGACTAGCAGATAAAAAGGTGCAAACTTGCAATTTTCGTCACAGCCAATTGAAGTCCTTGGGTAAATAACTAGGAGGTTATAGTATCATTTTTTTAAGACTTCAAACTGCATGGTTATTAGCTAGTTTTTACACCATTATTTTTAACTTGAAATTTTACTATGTCATGTTCAAAAATAAATCAAAAATGAACTTCGTTTTTTTGACACTCGGCAACCCCATTCGGTTTGTGTGGGGGCTACGGTTGGTACGCGTTTTTTTATGTGAGGCAGATAGATCATCACAGAGAAACCGGGTGGTCACCCATCTGGAAGCCTGCTCGACCGCTGCACACATTACTATATTAGTGACTGCGTCTCATCACCGCGCTTCACCAGGTCAACGAACTCTAATACCATCCATTTTAAATTGTATAATATTATATGTTTATATATTTGCCAAATGTATTATATTATGTAACATTTAACATATCTACAAATTGTATACAATATTACAATCCTTAATATAGCAATAGTACTGAGTAGTAAAATATATAATGGTATATATAGATAAGTGTAAATTGAATCATTTGTTGATCGTTGCCACATCAATAAAATCAAATATTTAAGTATCTTGATCGTCATATTTAAAAGGTGATTTTGAAAGGATTTAATAAAGATACTAGATAATATGTATATTTTAGAAAATTAAGGTTTCAGAAATATAGTAAAAATATATTGGACTAGGTACGTTATGTTATTTGGTATTAGTAAGACTTAAACAGTTAACCTAAGTATTATAATTAATCATAGAAATAATAAACTAGGTATAGGAACATAGTCAAATGGTTTAGAAAACCATGTAAACATTCAAATTATAATTGTGTTTATTCTTATAACGTATCTACTATACAGTGTGACAGTAAATTATATGGAAAAAAAAATAAAATTAAATACGTCCATTTATGTTCAAATATTACCTAATAATCGTTAGGGATCAAATGTGTACCGGTTATTAGGTATATTTTTTCATTGCTCAATATTTAAAAAAACCCAAAATATATAGATCTATAATAAATTTGATATAGGTATACAAATAGTATGTATTATAATAATTAAAAAATATAAAATGTATCAAAAAAGAATAATGAAAGGATTGCTGAATCAAAAAACTTGAAAATTTACGCATAGATAATAAGTAATTTCATATTAGAAGTTCAAAAGTAATGAACATATAAAAATTAAAGGCACACATTTTTTTATCATAATCGCGAACATTATCAAATTATTTTATATTTAAAAAAGTATATAATGTTCAAATTTTATGGCTAAGAACTAAAAGTTCAAAACAAGGTTAAAATATTTATAAATACAAGTTATACCTATTTAACTATTGCAATTAATAGGTAACATATTGGCAACAAAAAACAGCGGTAAAACAGAAATATTATATTATACGCCAGTTTTGAATTAAATTTATTTTGATGTTTTTGTTGTAGTTAAAAATGATTAGGCAACCCTAATGAGTTAAAATCTTAATCAAATACTTAAAGTACCTACATTTTATATAGACCTGATATTATAATACATAAAATATTTTACATTTTGTAGAGTCTGCATAGTACCTACCTAATAACTTATTATTATAGCAAAATTACATTAACAATACAGTATCCAGGACGTTACCAAATAGGTAGGTATGTGATTTTTATTTATTAGATTTACTGAATTCGGTACCAGCATAGACTAATGGACAGCATTTAGAGAGAGAGGTCAGGGGTACGATATAGAATAAAAGAGAAAAGAGAACGTGGGGGGAAATACAGTATTAGTTTCATACGTCTATGATTTACCCCTTAATGTTTTTTCTCTCTTTTCTCTCTTCGTCCTTTCTTCTTTCTTTCCCTTATATGATTCCCGTGCATTGAGGGCAGGACAGAGTGGAATGCGCTGCGCATTAGTTTATAGGTATATTATGGTTACCAGGCACGGCGCTAGAATTTTTTTCCAGGGAGGGGGGCAGAGTGGGGCAAATATTTTTCTTACATGGGCTAAGGTTTTTTCAATAAACACTGAAGTTAATAAATAAAATATATATATTTTCGTATCGTATAACATAATATAGCTATTAGTTATATAGTAGGTACACAAGTTTTGATATTGTACGCTCTAAAAGTCTAAACAGATAAATAGATAATAATATGTACAAACTTTTGAATAGTTAAAAATGTTTTAAGAATAATGCCAAATATTTTTTATGTACCTTATGTAAGAAAATATTTAATCACAGACCTTCAACAACTATATTAATAATTAATAATGATATACAAAAATTATGGTTTCTTTATGACTTTAATATTACATACGTTAAATATTACGTTTGTGAATGAATAATTATGTTTTTTTTTACTTATCTACATTTCATAAATATTAACTAAAGTAATTGTGTTTAGTTATGAAAGTATACTACCTATACGAAAGTATTTCCATAAATTAAAAATTTTTAAAAAGTGTATTTCATAAATTCTTTGATGCAGCTCTTTTAAGAATAATGTTTTATGACTTTATTATATTGTACATATTAGTCAGTGGTGGGGCAGGCGAGGGGACTGAATTGTTCTCTGGCCTGTTCGTTGCCAAATGTATTCATTTATTTTTTCCATTATTAAGTTGTATTTTGTTACTTTTGTACTTATTACCATAGGTGGTCTTAGGATTTGAATTTTGAAAAGAATTTAGTCTCGTATACATTTCAAACATAATATAACGAGTCCGTGGCTGATAAATTATTTAACTAAAAGCTGTTTTTGAATAAATCTGGCTTATCAAATCTATTCTAAGAGCACCTATAATATTGTATAATACATTTTAATTAATGCAATCTAAACTACGACCTGCTGCCACATCTTAATTGGTTGATGGAATATTACTTCACGCGTGAAACTTAGCACTGTGTTGGCAGCTATTTTAGGTCCAGGAAAAATAATTCAATTAATTGAAAACATTACTTTGCTTTACTTTTAATTTAAACACTATATGTAAATACCAAACTTAAAAAAATTTAAATGCTTATTGGAAACAATTTACCGTCGAAATATTACAATATAAATAAACTAATTCTATTCGAATAAACAGTGTATAGGCATAATAATTGTCGTCAACAATAAACAATACTAGCCAACACATATTATAATATCAATGTTAAATGCGACATAGTGCTTACTGTTTATACGTCGTAATAATATTATATTAATAATAATGGGGGACGGAGTGGCCGAGCGGACTAAGACGTCGGTTGCGACGCACACCGACGCGCCGGTTCGATACCTCGGCCATGGGTGACATTTTTCTTCGGGCAAGTCACGGTGTCCGGAGAAAAGTGTCGCCATCCCCCACCCGGGCATGGCAGATACCTACAGGCTACGGGTGCCCGATAAAAAATCTGCCAAAACCAAAAAACACACGTGTTTAATTGCTTAAAACTTACAGTACCCTCCCCCACAGTAAAAACCACCCAATGGCCTAAGTTG
This sequence comes from Acyrthosiphon pisum, assembly GCF_005508785.2. Lineage (NCBI taxonomy): Eukaryota > Metazoa > Arthropoda > Insecta > Hemiptera > Aphididae > Acyrthosiphon > Acyrthosiphon pisum. Next base: position 169,837,556 of record NC_042494.1, on the reverse strand, counting down.
CCGCGGGTTAATTAATAAAAGAAAAAAAAATTAATAATAGGTATATATAACGTCATTGAAGGTACTTATCAGGTATTACTTGTAGGTATTACTTGTAGGTATATAGATTATAGGTACAACAATATATATTTCGCGGCGGTTATGCGCGAAAGCAATTCCCGCGACGTCGTCAGTTATAAACTGGAAAAAAAAAAAAAAAAAGGTACAACAATATATTGTGTGGCTCGAAGTGAGCAATTTAAGTCGCGGGTGACGTGTGAAGCGACTAACGAGCCACAGTCGTGGGCCGCATTTCTGGAATTTCCGCAAAGACTGAAATTGCATTCCCGCTCGAGCTACACATACTTACTATTTTTTGTCACACCTCTACGTTCATTGGTCACCTCAAGTTGGCAAAGGTAATGCACTATGCAGGGATATTCTATGCAATAACCAGACTATTCTACGAAAACAATTTCATGAAAGAAAATTGTTTGCTCGTCATGCAGGGAGGTTATATTATGAATATAAAATGTAGCCCACGATGTAGATAACCTGAAGTTTATGTTTTGTAAGGACCATAGAGTAATATATTACTCTATGGTAAGGACCGTGATATAGTTTTCAGTGTTGCCCCAATAACTTATTCGAGAGGGGGTAACATTTTTTTTAATCTCCAATCATTTTTTGAAAGCATAGGTACAGTATAGTACAATTATTTATATATACATTTATCGAGTTAAGTTTCAACACAAATTAATGTGACTTTCTGGTAAAGTTTTCTTTTAACTTTTCTTTGGCGTGCAGTCGAAAATTTTTTAATTTTCTCAATTTCAATGAATTTTGTTAAAGTTTTAACTTTAGACCCTCATTAAAAATAATATACATTTTGTGGATCTGTGTTCAACTTGACCGAGAGAGAAAATTATTTATCCACGATATTTAAAAATAAAATTGTTTAAAGCTCAAAAAAGTCAATATATTTTGAATATCTTGTAGGAAATTTCGTGTAAGTAAAATTGTAATATATTATATAAAAATATTGTTAAAATATAAAGTTTTTACGGTTATTCATTTTTGAGTTACAATAGAAAAACATAATCGATTTTGTCGATAACTGGTTTTGTGTGAAAATTACTTTTATACCTATTTGTTAATTTTTTTTTTACGACGCTTTTGAAAATTACTGGGAACTTTTTTACTTTTGAGTTTTGACCCAACAAAGTACCAACTATATTCACTTTTCTATTAGAAATTTGAACCATTTTTACTGTCTTAATAGGTAATTTTATTGCAGACATAAAATAGAAATAAAATATAAAAGCGCAAATCGTTGTAAAATAAAATTTATTCATGTGTGCTGGGG
>NC_042494.1:169834422-169836138 GCF_005508785.2 Acyrthosiphon pisum | reverse complement strand
CCCCCCCCCCCCCTCCCCTATTTCAGTTAATAGGTACTAATTGTTTTATCACTTGTAAAATAAAAATAGTAAATGTACTGTATATCAGAGATTTTTGACTTTTTACACAACACTATTGATTATTAATAGCAGAATTTATTTATTAATGGTAAACTATTAGTTAAATTATTATTTAGTTATTGGCTATTTCTAACGTAATCACTAATCAGTAATCACACAGTACACACCACAATTAAAGATAGTATGGTTGCGTGACGACGTATGATGTATAGGCAAGAAACGGCCACGAAGGTGCTTACAGTCATCTCACTGCATGGTGGCGCTGTCTATTGGTCAATAAATTCACAAGACTTAATTTATATGGTTTTGACTGTGATCATAGATAGCATGGCGGTAGACCACAATGTAATTGTGTATAAATACCTATATTATTATATATTTATTAATTTAGCTATAGTACGATCGGGATTCGGGAATTTGTTTTTTTTATCGTCTGTGATTTACTACAGTATTTTACACATTGACATAACATCTCGTTCTAATATACCATATAAAAAATTGTGAATTATTCTTTTGATTATAATTAGCCCAAAAAAATGTCTTGTTGCATTCGCTCACCACATTCTGTGGCAAACACCACTCTTGGTGTACCGAAGAATGAGTTGGAAAAATATAAATGGGAGGAGGCTTTAGGCATGAAATTAAAAAAAAGCCATAGCGTATGTGCTTCTCATTTTAATGAATGCGACATAATAAGCTGTTGGAATTCTGGTTTGAATAATTATTCGGTAAGTAGGTAGGTACCTACTTAAAAATATACAGAGAACATTAAAAACAATGTAAAGGAAATCTGCAAATATACCTATTTATACCTGAAAAACAAATGAACGTTTGTCAAAATAAAATGTTTACATGTATGTTATAAAAGGAAGCAGTTAAAGAAAAGTGCAATAGGTACCATCATTAACTTGTATTGACCTATCAAAACATTTGTTTTCAACTTCAAATAAAAAAATACAGGTTGTAGGTATGTTTTAAAATTGATATTTACTGTTATATAATAATATATAATACCTATATAAATATATACTATAAATTATAATTTACTGAATTTATGTTCTTTAATTCCTGACTTAAATCTTGTTTATGTATCTTACTTCTTTTTATTTTATTAAATAAAAATGAAAAATGAAATTCTTCAGGAAAAATCAACTAGTAGTCAAACAGCAAATGCTTCTATTAATGATTTTTCTTTTACACCATGTACTGAATCTTCAATGATAGACATCATTCAGCTCCAAAAAAAGGAAGGTATCTGTAGGTTTTAAATTATAATATTTTATAGAGTCAGTTCTAAACACTAAAAAAAGTATTTTTGTTTTAATAGATAGGTAGATACGTTATAGACAAGGACTACGTATATTTTATATTTTAATCAAATTCAATTTTTTGGTCAAGTGGTGAAAAAGTAAGTTTACCCGCTATACCTACTTAACAATTGTTTTTTATTTTTTTTTGACTTGAAATAAATATTGTAGAGGCATTATTGATGTACGTCACTCACTTCTACTATCTGTACCTACACACTGCTACAGTCGCCGTCTGCCCGTCTAAATAAATGTTATCAATTTTATATTATCTTAAGAGGACGTGTCACGGAAAAAAATCGATCGAAAAATTCCTTTAAAAACATGTTTGCCGGATCAAATAATATGG
>NC_042494.1:169832829-169834322 GCF_005508785.2 Acyrthosiphon pisum | reverse complement strand
GACTTAAAAGTTCGTAACCTAGATACAAATGTAGAGAATTCTGGATGGGCTGGCGTTGAATTGAATCGTATTTGGTCGACCAATGACTGGATATCGTTTGAACATCTTTGGAAATTCATTTTTAAAAAAAATTAAAGAATAACTTAGAAAAAAACAATTTGATGAGATGATGAGAAAATTAGTGAACGAGACACAACTTGCTCAAACACTTAATCGTTAGTAACTGAATACATGATAAAATAAATTTTTTTGTCATGACTGGATATAATAAAAAAAAATAATCAACTTTAAAAAATTAAAAAAAAAAAATAATTGTAAATTTGTTTATCAAATTTAGATAAAAAAAACAGTGTAACCAACATGAGTAGAAATGAAATACTGTAAATATTTTTACGAGGTAGAATTTCGTAGACAATCAGTGTGAAATGTGTTACACGGTAAAATAAAAGTCTTCAAGGGGGACATTCCCCCTTGAAAAAAAAAAATTACCGTGGAAAAGCTGGCTGTGAACATACAAATATATACTACTGTCGAATAAATAATATCTGTCGATTATGATATACAAAGCCAACGACACCAAACTTCGGTCGTATCTGTTATTTCAAATAACTTTTTATGTATTGAGAGGGGACCGCATCATTGCTTTCTTTTGTGTTTTAATAATTTTTTTCTCATTTTATTGCTGTCGAAAACTTTGGAAAAATAACAATGTTAAGGGTATATAGTTTCAGCGTGTTCTCGCTGCACAAGCCCCTCCGACAAAATTTAGTGTGCGTGTTTATGTCTCTCCGATCCGAATAAATGGCGTTTTTCTAGAAAGTATATTATAATATATCTATTCAAGCACCTTTAAATCGTGAATTTTTTCTAAAAAAATCCTCATAACTACCTGTTAAATTCCTTTTAAAATACTCCACTTTATTCCTTAGCCTTGGAACAAAACTTTAGTTATCAAAATTCCATTACCTAAGTTAAATGTTATCAAACATTTTGCATAAAAAGTACATTATTTATATTTTATTCTCGTGTTATAAAAAAACATTTATAAGTTCATTTGTGCTATTTAATAATGTTTGATAATAATATTATATTATTAAAACCAAAAGGTATAGTGTGAATCAAGTTAAATAATATTACGTATTATGTCATAAATTTGGCAATAACTTATAAGTTTTTTTCGTTACTTTTATGAAGTGGGTGTGTAATTTACAAAGATATGAAACTAAATCTAATTTTTTTTTTTCAGTGTAAATTGTAATGAATTAAATATATAATATTAATTATCATTAAAATACCTTCAAAAGAATATAAGACTAATGTCAAGTTTAAAAATAAAACTTCATAAGACAATTATTGACAGAACCGATTCTCGTTATACTATAATATAGTTGACTGGTGTACCTTTGCTAGACTTAAATCGAATAAAGTTGTTCTTAACAGAGAAAACTTGAGTGCTTTTTCAGTATTTTTTTTTTGTTGGTTTACACGGTTGG
>NC_042494.1:169831962-169832779 GCF_005508785.2 Acyrthosiphon pisum | reverse complement strand
TCGTATGGTAAATAATAATTTTTTTTTTATTTTTTATCTGATTAATTATTTAACTAATTAATAAAAATATAAAAAATCGGGCTACTTACGATTGTTAAAAAAGTTCTTCTCTACAACTTTTATTATAGGTATTTTTACTGTACAATATATAGCCCCGTATAATATGGGAGGTAAATATACAAATAATAATTATTTAATATAATTATTTAATACAAATTATTTATCAAAATAAAGTAAAATAGGTAGTATAAAATGATAGAAAATTATTGTATTTTGTAATAATAACTAATAAAATAATATGAAGACCATAGTAGTCAATAAAATAATAAATATTATAATAATTATGTGGCATACAATTTTATAATTTGACAACAAAAAATAGTATACATGACACAAAAAAAAATTCATAATAAATAATAAAATTATAATGATAAGTGGCATATTCAATGTGATAATTTGTCAATAAAAAAATAGTATAAAATGATAGAAAAAAATTCATATCATACTTGTAATAATTATTAACAAAATAATATTAATACAATAGTCAATAAAATAATACATTTTATAATTATGTGTCACTCAATGTTATAATTTATCAAAAAAAAAAAATATTAAAAAAATTAGATAAAATATTATGTTTTGCCATAATAATTACTAAATAGATTTTACAAAATCTAGTCTACTAATATTCTGATTTTTATATTTATTTATTAAATCTTCAATTCTGGCTTTTATGTTCAAGTATGTGCAATTAGTAATATTTTTAATTTCGTTTACACTGCTTATAGCACTATATATATTTGGTTTTATTACAAAA
>NC_042494.1:169829511-169831501 GCF_005508785.2 Acyrthosiphon pisum | reverse complement strand
CTGTTGAAGAAAATCGAAGCAGTTTTACTGCCCCAAACCGTGATAATAGACACAAAAATAAATTCATGTAATTCATTGAATTGTGTAATAGGTACTTATATAGTAGTTTGTATAGTAATTTTAAACAAACAGTTATTTATATAAATAATTATTTGCTTAATTTATGTTACAATTTGTTAACATTATATTATATAACTATACATTTTAAATTAGTTATTTTTAGGCAGTGAGTGTACTCAATCTCCAATAATTACAGAATGAGAAATAAAGATTTTAGAGTATTAATATTATCATTACGAGTATATTATAATTATTATATTACTATATTGGGTTTAGGTATACCTACAACCAAAATATTATTAATTAAAAAAAATATTTGAATATTTTTTAATAATTACGTATTATCATATTTTAATATAACATTAACAGTTGAACGTAAAAGATAAAGCACGGTAAGTTAATATTAATTTAATTGCGCTGTATTTATTTTATTTACCATTTATTAGACTTTACTATAAGTATTATATTTAAATAAGTAATGATTCAATAACTACAAATCAAGTTTTGTTATAATATAGTTTCTACGATTTATATGTTGGGACATAAATTTAGGTGAGCAGTATCTTAATTTATAATCGGTAGTTCATAGGTACGCGAGGGTATTGAAAATATTACGGCGGTATTTGTGTATAATGAATTTTATAATGATACGAATCGTACCGGACGAACGTTCATAGACAAATAAACGGCGCTCCCGAACAAGCAATTGTCGCCGCCGTCGGCCGGTTGCGAATTGCGAATAGTAGGCGTGACTTAAACGCCGCGCGCTTGCGGATCGTCAAAACACTTAACAGCGCATCCTCTTGGTCGTTGCACGCGTAAATTTTTCGTGACACGTCCTCTTAAAAAAAAAATGGTTCTAAATTAGAACTTAAGGGGATTACTTTTAGGAATAATTCCTTAACTTTCTGTTAATCCAAACAAATTATTTTTAATATGCATAATACATTTAATATTGTTTATAGGAAATAGGTTTGGTACGGGGTACTATTTATTTATTACAAATTTTAAAAATCAGCACATTTACTTTACATAACTAAGTAATTTTATGTGTGATTAGGAAATAAAAATCCTTTTTTTATTTAATATTTTTATTTTTATATATTTAATGTAAAAACTTATTAAAACATAGGTATCAAATTATATTTTATTCATAATTATAGTCAAACAATTTATTTATATTTAATTGTATTTTTATCAATTTTTTGTATTGAAAATTATTATTTATAGTACCTGTATATTTTATTTTATATTTGGGTGTATAAAAAAAACCATTATGTTCTGCCTCTGGCCCTCTGAGTGCTGAGTCTGCCCCCTCTTAAATCTATCCCTGCTCATAGCATAAATAATTAACTAATTTAAAATAATTGAAAAGTTAAAACTAACATTTACTTTTTGTGCTTAGGTTCAATTGCCTACAAATGCATTACAAGAAAATTATGATATTTCTTTATCAAAAAATGATGAACTAGTTCAGCCAGAAATGTTATTCCCTGCTACCAAAGGTCGACAATTTACAAGTAGACATTATAAAGTATACAACTGGATAGAGTATTCTGTATCAAAAGATGAAATTTTCTGTTTTCCATGCCGTCATTTTTCTGCCAACATTATAGCCTCTGGAAAAACTGCTGGTAATTTATGTTTTGTTAATTATGGTTCAAAATGTAAAAATTGGAAGGAACAGACCTTATCTTTGAACAATCATCAGAGATGTAAGACTCATGTTATCTGTGTACAGCGTTGGAACGATTATCTTCTAGTTCAAAAAAACCATTCACTATCTATCGCTAATCAAGTTAATAACGTACAACAACAAAATATTATTGAAAATAGAGAACACTTAAAATTCTTACTAAAGGCGGCACTTTTTCTGTCAAAACAGGGTTTAGCATTTCGTGGACATAATGAGTCTGATATTTCTAAAAAC
>NC_042494.1:169802534-169829461 GCF_005508785.2 Acyrthosiphon pisum | reverse complement strand
GAAAATATACGGCGGTATTTGTGTATAATGAATTTTATAATGATACGAATCGTACCGGACGAACGTTCATAGACAAATAAACGGCGCTCCCGAACAAGCAATTGTCGCCGCCGTCGGCCCGGTTGCGAATTGCGAATAGTAGGCGTGACTTAAACGCCGCGCGCTTGCGGATCGTCAAAACACTTAACAGCGCATCCTCTTGGTCGTTGCACGCGTAAATTTTTCGTGACACGTCCTCTTAAGTCGTTGTGACAGATTCGTAATAAAGATTAAACACCATCGCGAACTTCAGTCGTTTTTTACAAATAGAACGCGAACGTAATATATTTGCATATAAGTTAAGTATCCAATGAACCAATTTTACGATAGCCGATAGGTTGAATTATATAATATTATTTGCATATTATTATCATATTTGAATATAATAATGATATACATATTATAGGTAGGTACCTACCTACTTTAGATATTTTAAGTACCTACCCACCAATAATATTTTCAAATTACAAAAAAATAACTTAAGTCGATATTATTGGTCATTTAATATGTATATTCGTTCAAATTTGAACTTAAAATAATATAAAAAAAACTGTGTTTACCTACCTATATATTTTTTTATATTTTTTGGTTACAGAATTAACTACTTACGTTGAACGTTACTTTAAATGTTTAATCCTTACCTATAAAAGTTGGACATTTAATACTTTTTTGACTACAAAATTATTTGTACATTATTTGTACAGTTGTGACAGATTTTAACACAATATATTTACATTGTAAAGTTAGATCTACAAGGCTATACCCGCTACACACTTTTATCAGTTACTCCGTTACAAGTAGCATATCACGGAGGAGCACATTATATTATGCTCCCCTCATGTAACAATATTTCATTTTTATAGATATTAAATTAGGTAGCTATTTTTAATCTTTCATGATATGAAAAATCTTAATGCTTGGATCACAGTTCACAGCATAAGATAGTATTACTATTACAACGATTTTACGTCCGTCGTTGAACGATTCATCAGTGTAAAATGTTACGAGATAAATAACAAAAAAATTTTTTGAAAATTGTCCGATTATGTTGTAAAATTGTTGTTACAAAAAACTTTTTTTTTTTTTTATTAAAATATAATTACAATCTATTGTAAATTATTACATTTTTGACTACAAAATTATTTGTACATTATTTGTAAATTATCAATTTGACAAATGTTGTCAACATTTGAACTTACATGCTTATAAAAAAATCTTGCTTATGTATTTTAAATCGATATCGTAACAATGTGCGAGGAGTCTCGTATACAATTTGCACACCGGAAAAGATATACCTACTGCAGTTGAAAAGCGAAGCATTATTTCGACTATTTATCGTGTACACTGTAGACACAAAAGATAAAAAAAAACACACATTATTTAGTCATTTACGGGCTACACGCGTTAATTACAATTTCTTGAAGACTGTAATAAATTGCGCAAATAACGCATCTTTAGTCACATTGTAGTGTGTAATATGTGTATATAATATGGCTGCAGGGATCACCATTTTTGAAGGACCATCGCGTCATTAAGAATCTGAATTTTTTTTGCAAGCCATACAATTTGGTTATCACTCTGTATATTATACGCATTATAAATATAATATAACAAGGGTGCCAGTAACGTGTTTCGAACCGATCGTCTTATAGGTTCACATATATTATTATATTATGCCACATTTGAGTTAATAGTTTTTTGGTCGGGTGACACTACTGAGTGCCCTCCTCATCTGACATTCTCGCTATGTAAACATTATCAAAATTACTTATTGTACTAAATTGTTGTATAGATTGTAATTATATTTTAATAAAAAAAAAAAAAAGTTTTTTGTAACAACAATTTTACAACATAATCGGACAATTTTCAAAAAAATTTTTTGTTATTTATCTCGTAACATTTTACACCGATGAATCGTTCAACGACGGACGTAAAATCGTTGTAATAGTAATACTATCTTATTCTGTGAACTGTGATCCAAGCATTAATATTTTTCATATCATGAAAGATTAAAAATAGCTACCTAATTTAATAACTATAAAAATGAAATATTGTTACATGAGGGGAGCATAATATAATGTGCTCCTCCGTGATATGCTACTTGTAACGGAGGAACTGATAAAAATGTGTAGCGGGTATAGCCTTATATGTCTAACTTTACACCCTTAATATAGTATTAATATGCATTTTTAAATTAAAAACAAGAAATTGTATATTTATTTTGGGAGATTTCTGGCTAAGTACAACGAAGTATAAAAAAAAAGCAGGTAAGTGGATATCACTCTGCTGTACAGTAGATTACAAGTGGGTCATTGTGTTTGTGTAATGGATTGTATTAGACTTGAATTCAATGATATAATATCATTGTATAAGAAAAACGATTCTGAGCGGAGACGGTTTGTCAGTCTGGATATTTTATACTGTTATTGAATTAAAATTATAATATTATAATATTATAATTTATTATTCGTTTCTACGGCGACACACAAAGCGTTAGAAATTAAAATCCCATTTTGAGCGTTTTTTTCGCAATTTTTCGATGGTTTTTACCGTGGCGTTAAATAACTATTGAGAAAATCGAAAAATGACCTCTTTAAAGTACCATCTTGATCCAATTTGCTAAAAGATAAGGTACTATATGTTGAAATCAAAGCACTCCTTCTGATAGAAATTTCGTATACAGGATATAAAAAAAAAATAAACACCATTGTAAGACCAATAGCTTGCTCGCTCCGCTCAGAATCTAAAAAAAATAATCTATTTTGTTAGCTAGATAAATCGCATTTATCAATTAATAATTATATTTATCTATACACAATGACTTTGTACCATGATTAAAGATATACAGGTTACATATCGCCCTATAATAAACGGCTTTCAGATTGATTTACAAAGTTGATTGACTAAATGTCAACATTCACCTTAACATATTTTATTATAAAATCTATAATATAGATTCTATATAAACTGCTATAATTACTTGGGTTCTTAAGTACTTTTAAATTTATCGTTTCGAGAGTTCGTTATTTTATCAATCATCTTTGCTCGCGCGTCTAAAATTATTTAATTGCTTTTCTTATGAAATAATGGTCATATCGTAAACTGTAAAGTATAGATTCGGATTGACTCTCATATGTTACAGGTAATAAGCTATAATAAATATTAGATTATTCGGGGTAGGTTAAACACAAAACTAGTACATTTCAAAAATACTAAACATAATTCGCGTCTTCGGACGACTATAATATTTTAATATAAAATGTAGTATTTAATTATGTATAATATTCATATTATTAATTATTATAACGCATAATTGTTACATTGTACATGGTAAATTATTATAATTTATATTGTCATTTTCAACAATATTTTGTTGATTTTCTTCAACAGATTCATCTGCCCATGGTTGTAGTTCCGCCGAAGCGAAAATGGCATAGAACACAGCCGCGGCAAAACATATTATCATCATCATGATATCAGTTTCAACTTCGTTAAGTTTCTGTGTACAAATATAATTACGACAGTTAATTTCATTCAATACAAATGAGAAATTGTAGGACATTGTATAAATGTATTCATATTATTACCGCATAACTCAATATTGGATATACGACATTGGCCCACACAAAGTCAGTAATATTATAATGTATGCACAGCACGAAACTAGACAATAAACTAGCATATTTTGGTGCGATGTCTAAAGTATTTACGTAGAATCCTATACAAAACCAACGTAATTTTGTAATTAAGTAGTAATTATCTTAAATATTGTATAGGTACCTATGCCTTTCACATGCCTTAAATATAGGTAGGTAGGTACTCACCGAAATTAAAAAGATGACGCATTTCTTTAAACAAAATATATTGGTATATTTTATTGTTTTTTATAGTATTCCCAAAAATGGCCTTCAGAAAAAAAATAATGCCCAATGAACCGAAATATGAGCAACTCCAAATCTTTCTGACGTTGGTGGTGGAAATTGGTAAGGCAATTTCTGGAAATAATTCGACCAGAACGACGACGAGTAACAACAAGACAGCAGTGTTATCTTTCATAGTCCATTCCGAACCGTCCTGTGTTGTCATCAATTTATTTAAAGACGGCAATATATTATAAAACAGATATCTCGTTAAAACAGAAATACAATAGCACTTGTTAATATATTAAAAAAGACACATACGTAACCATAAAAATCACTACCATAATAATATGGTTCACACACGTATAATAAGACAATTGCAAGGAAAGGCTTAGAAGTCCAAATCAATTTCCACGGAATGTCCGATACGATTGATCGGGTTAATGATTCGTTATATGTCCCAAAAGAATATCGCGAATTGTTTAAGCCTCCAAAAAATATAAAATCGCGGTTTAGGCTTCGAAATGAAAAATGTCCATTGATCACATACAGCCACAAAACGTACCAGGCCAATCCGATAACACCTATAATTAAATACATAATATATACATTATACACCGTATGTTGTATATGTGATTATCATATTATCCTGCGATATTCAAGCATTTTACGATTTCATTGTAAGCATACCAATAAATAGAGTTAACGTATAAGACGTATGTTCTCCGTGGAGCATATTAATACTGTCATGGAAATATCCTTCATCAAATATCACCATGTACAATATCATTGGAACGTGGCGTATTGACTGTTTATTCAGTGGGACCCAATACGTCCAAACCCTGTCAATTGACACATCTACCACTGCCTATAGGACAATAATGCATAAAAACTATTACTATTTATTACTGAGTGCTATGGAAACACACTTTGCAAATAATAGAATCTTATTTTTACCATTGTCGTTCCAATACACAATTGTAAGATACAAAGCGTGAGACCGTTTAAGTAACTTATACTCATGATAACAATTACATGACCAATCGACGATATGGCGACGCAAATCCCTAAAACACTGAAATATGACGTATATTATAACACTAAAATGCATTATAATCAATTTTAAGCTAGGTATACAGTATATATATAGGGCTAGGATTAATACACAAGAATTTGTCATAATAGTTCTATGCAGCACCGTTGTTCGAATTTAGTTGTACGAAATAACATAAAATCATGTAATATGGTTACAGAAGAAATATTAGTAGAAATATTATTTTTTGTTTTGCATATTTTTGTACTCATATCATGTGCTATATTTTTTTGTAATATAAAATATAAAATCATTAAATTCAAAGTAGACAGTCTTTACCTATTGTATGCGAATATTTTCAAACAAAATACCCACCAAATAATATTCAGTAAAAAAAGAATCATTATTATTTGAAAAACAAAAGTTTACATCACAAATCTCGAAATTGTAAAATACGGTCTAAAAAAATCAGAATTTGGATGAATTTATATTTATTTATTAAATGAAAAAAACAGGGTGAGCCTGCTTGGTGAATCATTCTATAATCTGTATATTAACATATTGGATAAAATAACCTAGTACCTACATATAATATCTGTATATTATATTGCATATTATAAACCTTAGCCCTATATTATAATTGAGTATCGCTCGATTACTTGTGAGCCGGATAAAAAGTGGCTAAAACACCACCAGGTATCAAACCGATCATATATCCATACGTATTGTAAGGTATGCAACCATCACGATGGAAATTGTCAGTCTGTAATTATATTATAATATTATTTAAGTACATAATTAATGTGTACCTAATGTCGGTTATTATCGAAATCAATTACATATTTGGTATAATATAGGCACTCACTTTATTTAGTTGATTCATAAGATCAATAAATGTGTAATATGTACTGAATTGAAGTGACGTAATAAATACACCTATAAAAAAAAATAGTTTAATACACATAATATACATAAATATACACATATTATACATAATAGCCATTGATTATGAATTCTATTAAGTATTGCTTTATTACTATTTATCATAGCCAATGATATATGATAATTATTATTATTATTTTACCTACGTTAAAGTAAAAATATGAGGGAAATGTTCGAAGTAAATCTTTATATGTAGGTGCCTATGCAGATACAGAGACTGCATAATATTTTGAAAAGTGTTTAAAATATATGTATTTATTTGACAATTTTGAATACTCAGTAAAAATGTATTTGAATATAAATTCAAATACTTTAAAAAATATTTATACAGTATAGATAGGTATACCTACTTTTAAATAATTTCAAATTGTTTATAGAACATTTTTTTCTCTCCTATAAATCAACAAACTGATTTTCATGTCTTAAGTTAATTTTATTAGTGTTTTAAACATTATCATTCAGTGGAACTAAAAATACTCATCAGTTTTCTCTATCAAAGTATATTATATATATGAGTGTATTAGTATATTGATAATTATTAAAACAGATTAAACGTAATATAATAATATACAAACTAAAATGTTTAAGTATATTGTATGTTAAATATACATTATACAGATATGGTTAAATTGCCGACATCAATCGATAAAACCTGTGGGATTCTCCGATAAAACTTAGGTATTACATTCATAAGAAGGTATTTGTACTTTTACTGTAATATATAAATTTATTGCACTCTATATTACTGTGTTTTCATCTCTGACAGCCGTCAGGTTAAATTCAAAATAGAGAACCAGAGCGATGCCTATAATAAATTACTGTTATACATCAACCGCGAGAACTCAGTTAAAATAAATACAAGATATAATATTCAGCCAGGTTAACTTCCTAAAAATGAATTACATTATGATATATTTGAAATATATTATACTTGACGAGTTTGTTATAAATAAATAAAACGAAGAGTTAATATATTGCGGCAATTTGCTTTTTATTTACGAAAGATGTCCACACCTTTTCATCTAAACTGAAATATTATAATGTTTGAATGCTTGTGGACGGCTGCAGAAGACAGGCATGGGCGTACCAGGAATTCATTTTTTTATCTGCATGCAAAGAGTATATACAATGTCATTCAATGGTTTTCACTGTAAGAATAAAATTTTAAATTCCGTCAATCAATGGTGGGATATTTAGAATCCCCCCTCTCGGGTACGTCCCTGTCGATAGATAACACGAAGTTATATTTTACGAAGTATTACATTTTATATGCGAATCGTCAGTAGGATAAATAAATTCTTATCGAATACATAGCGGTACTACGATTTACCTATAATACCAAGCAAAACTATTGCGTATTCTCTGTTACAATATGTAGTTTTCAAACGGATGAACCTGCTGATGAATTTTGACGGCATTTGTTCTGGTAATTGGATGTGAGGTGGAGAATCACAAGTATTGGTCGTGTTTTCCTCAAGACTCATCTTCCACTTGTTACAATGAATCAGCGTATGGTTTCGGCTGTGAATTTTTTGACAGTCAAAATTAAAAATCGTTCGGCATAATATACCTAGTCTAAAAGTTATTTTTATTTTTGATAACCAAAAATATAAAAATAATCCTTAAAAATCGTTATTTGAAATAAGTTAATATTTATTTATATTTTTAAACAATTAATCATTTGTTTTATAATACCTATATGGCTATATGAGTATAGATATATATATATAAAAGTATCGTCGAAAACATAATGTTTAATAAATATTATAGTTTCACTATTAATTCCAAATTATTACAGTTATGCACGTTATTTCTGTCGTAGTTTTAATAAGAAATGTTTAAATAATGCAAATTGTCAAATTAAAATATTTTAATAAAATATACATATTACGCGTAATGATTCCGTTTTCGATTATATAGATATTATTCATTACTTATTAGTTAATAGTTTATACAACATCATAAATCATATAATATGCAGTATGTACTTACGACCTACCTATTATATATCGTACTTAATCTTCTAACAATATTATAACTACTTATATAATAATATAGGTATGACACTTACATCGATAGTTTCCCGAACGTTTCAAATGTGTAAAAATGATGATCCGATCATGTATCTTGCATTATAACTGTTGTAATGTGACTTTGTCAGCTGTAAGCAACGAATAACAAGAATATACTGAAATTGTATAGTGTATAAATTATACATAAACCATATGGCGCAAAATCACTCCATGATTAATGTTTATATATAATATTATTATATTTATCTTTAGTATTTTATGCATCCATAACAGTTAATTTGTCAATATAATATTATTATGTTTTTTGACTATAATAATATGTCACCATAACTGTACAATAATGATTTTCATTATATTTTATAGATTATTTCAAAATCAAATTAATTTATCACCGAGTCTATATTTTTTGGTGAGGGGTAGGACTAGGATTTGATACACATTTGTTATTATAGTACCTACTATGCACTATGCACCACCTGAGTCGGAATTTATGTACATATGATAGTGAAAATCGCGTAATATCATTTACCTAATACAAAAACTAATTAAATAATATTTTTGTTTTACATATTTTTGCGCTATTAATACATGTCACGTAGAATATTCGTTTCAGAAACTCAGAACTCGAAACACTTAATTTTAAAATGTTATTTTCAATGTAAACATTTTATTTCGTACCTCGTACAATGTAACTCATCAAGAGGATGTCAGTGTAGTATTTGTTATCTCTCTCTGACCCACGCGCGACATGGAAAATTTTACGTTTACAACAATGATTATAACCATATGAATTTTTCAAACCCTCGCGCGTGGGTCAGAGAGAGAGATAACAATTACTACGCTGACATCCTCTTAAGAGGGCTGGAGAATTTCATGTTTTAAGGAGTAATATCTAAGCAATTGTGAATTTATGTGACTTTTAAGTTTGGGCTGTGTCTATGTGCGAAACGTAAGTAGAATATAATATGAACATTAATGTGTCTAATTTGTTATCGCATTACCTACTTACATAATATCTAATGCCATATTATATATTAATTAATTATATTTATTATAATTATATATTATACTGCAGTAGGTATAATAATTAATTTATTAACTACTGTACCTAGTCTATATAAAACTATTTATAATATAATATAATGTGCATGTTTGTATCAATATAACGATGTAGGTAAGATTTAAATCTCAACGATTTTAAATTATGGTCTTTAAGAATAGATATTTAAAAATTCCAAAAATCAGAATTTAATTAATTCATAATATGCTTTAATATTATGTCTATCATTTATATTCAATATAATCTTATCCATTTATTATTGTATTTTAACGATAATTTATTGGAATATCTTGTTGTGTAATTAACAATTATATATATTTATGATTTTATTATGTAACTTTAAGGGGACGTTACACTGGTAGATATTTGTTGTAACATAACAAATTTACACTCAGCAGAACACGAGTAGCTTCGTTAGTTTAAAAATTAGAGTAAATTGACCTATCATGAAACTTGATGATAAGAATATTATCTGTGTTTGTATGTTGTTTTTTTACGATAGTTCAATTTTTTAGTAAGTTATGCGTATATAAAATACCGTAAATTAAAAATGATCAAAACTCACTTAAAAACTAAATTATCGTAAAAAACCAACGTACAAACACACATAATGTTCTTATCATCAAGTTTCATAATAGGTCAATTCACTCTAGAAGACTGAATGAGAACAACAGCTAAATAAATAAAAATATCATGTTTAATAACATAATAATTATAACTTATACTTAATGTTTTAGTTTCAATATTTAAAAAATAATACCCTAACGTCATAAAATGTTATTGCAACTGTGGTGCAGGGCCTAAAATTAAGATATTTTGCTAGGTAGGTTAGGACTAGACACCTAATTCCCTAAATAACCTAGTTGTGCACATACCACATATAACTGCATTGCATAATTGTTTTTGCTATTTACTCGTATTATTAATAATTAGTTATAATAAATACAATACAAGACAATCTTCTATAAAAGTCCTTGATACCTAAACGACTTAACATTTTGAAATTAAAAACGAAATAGCTTGGGCTAATTTATTAATTATATTGGTTATTTACTAATTATATGTTAAGGTTCTTAAACGAATACAATATGCTAATTAGTAATTTTCAATAATCAATATTGAATATTAATAATTAAATAAAAATGTATAAAAGCCGAGAACAGTACTGCACACATTTAAATTTGCTACTGCACATTTAATATTAGCTACTGCATATTATAGTGTGTGCTACTGCATACAATTTTAGGCCCTGCTGTGGTGACTAGTGGAGACTTATGAATCATTCCAATCTGAAATAATCTCTAATGCTCCTAAGACAAACTCAAATAGTTGAACAAAATTATGAACAGCATCAGATCTTTGCACCCATCTTATGGCACAAAGACGTTTAAGCGTTTTTATTTTTACATTAGTCCCACTATTTTTAATACAATACAGTAGAACAATATTACATTTATAGGTGTATTGAAAAAAACGTACAACTTTTCGATGGCTATTAATTCTCAAACAATAGGTTTATATATTTACTTATAGGTTTCGTGTTACTGGCAGTTGAGTGAATGAGCTGCACAATGTATGTATAACACTTTTGGATATTTTGCTCTAAAGTACAAGCCAAAACAGTAAAACATTTTGAGTCATTGACTTGATTCACAATTTTTTCCAAAATTACTTCAACACACACTGAAATAATTTCATTCTGAGTTTGGGGACAAATAATCTAAATCTAAATCTTAATCTAATGTTATTTAAAGTTTTTATTTTTATAAAACCATTTTTAAGGATTACTTAGGATTATTATCCTTAGTATAAATATTTTAATAACTCAGAAACTACTCATTACAATTTTGATCAACATTTTCATAAAAATCAACAGCTAAATAATTTGGAGTAAAAAGAGGGGGTTCCCTTTTGAAAAATAGAAGTTTGTATCGCCACATGATATTCCTTAAGTAGTAGAAAAAATATCAAAAATTTAAAAATATATTTAAAAATTAAAAAAATTGAATTTGAATAAATGTACCTATCATTAAAAGAAAATATGGGGGTAAGCATGCTTAAAAATTATTCCTGTATACAAAAAACTAGATGATCATACGTCATGATTATGTTTGATTATAATATATATAAAAATACTAACCATACTATATAAGCTTCCAGAATCATTATAGCCATGCAATGCAAGTTCCTGAAGACCACACAGTATTACACAATCAATAATTTGGTACGAGGTGTTGCCTGTTGGACCTAATTTGCTTTAATCTAATTCACATTTTAAAATAATATCATAAATATATATTGAAAAATAGGTGATCACAACCGTCTCAATTCTCAATTGAAATAACCTGGGAGAATAACCTAATTAATAACTGAAGGCTGATTCTGTTTATTCATGTTATAAATTTTAAACGAAAAACGAAAAATTTACATAATTAAAGCTAATAATTTACCTAGTTAATAATATTACAAAAAGTTCAGTTTTGAGTCTAACGTACTGCTCATACCTCACCTTCGTACACTTTGTTTTCGTTTTTTTTTTTTTACTAAAAAGTAAAAACGAAAGAATAGTTTTCTGCCTTTTGTTAGTTTCGTGTTCACCAGTATCGTACATAGAATTTAATATATACCATCAGTATTCAAAACACAAGTTTCAACATACGCAGAGGCAAGAGGCGTCACAGACAGAACACTAGGTAGTAGGTACCTAAAGTTAAAACCTTTATTATTTTGGTTATATTCAGTGTCGTTATTTGACCACGGTTTAAGAGGACGTCACACAGATATTTGTTGTCTCCATCTTACAAGAGCGTATCATGGCAAATGTACAGTCAGCAGAACATGTTTAGCTCCATCTGCAATTTAATAATTAGAGTGAATCGATTTATTATGAAATTGGATGGTAAGAAAATTAACTGTGTTCGTATGTTGGTTTTTTTTATGATAATTCCGTTTTTAAGTGAGTTGTGAGCTTTTTTAATCTACACAATAATTATTATAATATAATAACATTATAATATTATATTATATGCATAACTTGCTAAAAAATTGAAGTATCGTACAAATGTATATATTATCTTTATCTATATACAATGGCTTTGTATCCGTATCTAATATAATATTAAAAATCTCAACCATTTGTGTAGTCCAATCATTCAGATCTATCAATTTCATATTCTAAAGCACTCGAGCTAGTAAACTATACTTTAAAAATTAAAATGTAAATCAAACAAATTTTAATTCTTAGATATATTTATTATTGAATATTGATAACCACACTTTAGGACGCCTAAATTTAAACAGGGCAGTATACAAATCAGATCAAAACTTCTAAATATAATGCAGTTTTCTGTATATAAAAAAAAAGGTACTATACTTATAGGTACGTTTTAAATAAGTGCTCGCGTCGAGATATAAGAAGAAGAATTTTATTTTTAATAAAATATATTGTGTACTTACTCAAAGTCGTGTACAGCGGGTAGCCCTGGTAGGGTCGGGCCTACCCTTATATTGATTCCTTATATAATAATATATACCCAAAATACGCGTTTTAAAATTTAAAGCAATACATTTTAATAGCATTTTTTTTACACACAAAACATTGACATCTGAATTTGAAATGTGAAAACTTTGGCGAACTGCGTATGTACCTATATTTCCGTGTTTCCGTGTATCGGTCATAATAATATTTTGTGTAACCACTACCGACACCAAAAATCAATTTTTGAGTGTCTATGAAATCTTGCATATACCAACGAGAGAGTCGCCGCCAATAATTATCATAATAAATTATTATTACTTATTAGTTTTTCAGTATAGATATTTATTTACACCTATTAATCATGATTCATGATTATAATACATGATATCAAAAAAAAGTTAATTTGACTGGGTTATGAATTCATCGCCGTATCATAATATATAGCTCTACAGATTTGGATCGACTCTAATTATATTTTGCAGGTAATAAGCTATAATAAATGTTAGACTATTCGGAGTAAGTTAAAACACATAGCTATAGTATATTTCAAAAATACCAAACATAATTCGCGTCTTCGCACGACTACAAAATGTAGTATTTAATAATGTATAGTATTCATATTGTTAATTGTTATATTGTGCATGGTAAATTATCATGAATTATTGCCATTTTCAACCACATTTTGTTGATTTTCTTCAACAGGTTCATCTGCCCATGGTTGAAGTTCCGCCGAAGCGAAAATGCCATAGAACACAGCCACGGCAAAACATATTATCGTCATCATGATAGCATTTTCAACTTCGTTAAGTTTCTATGTTCAAATATAATTACTACAGTTAACTTAATTTAATACAAAATGTATTTATAAAATGTATTTATATTATTACCGCAAAACTCAATATTGGACGTACGACACTGGCCCATAAAATGTCAGAAATATAATAATGTATGCACATCAGGAAACTAGACAATAAACTAGCATATTTTGGTGCGATGTCTAAAGTATTTACGTAGAATCCTATACAAAACCAACGTATTTTTGTAATTATTAAGTAGTAGGTAATAGCCTCAAATATTGTACTCACCAAAATTATAAAGATGACGCATTTCTTTAAACAAATATTGACACATTTTATTGTTTTTTATAGTATTCCCTAAAATGACCTCCAGAAAAAAAATAATGCCCAATGAACCGAAATATGAGCAACTCCAAATCTTTCTGACGTTGGTGGTGGAAATGGGTAAAGCAATTTCTGGAAATAATTCGACCAGCACGACGACGAGTAACAACAAGACAACAGTGTTATCTCTCATAGTCCATTCGAAAACGTCCTGTGTTGTCATCAATTTGTTTAAAGACAACAATATATTATAAAATAAATAACTCATTAAAATAGAAATAAATAATTGCACTTGTTAATTTAATAAAAAAGACACATACGTTACTGAATAAATCAGTGTTATAATAATATGATTGGTAAAGTCGACTATCACACACGTATAATACGACTATTGCAAGAAACGGCTTAGAAGTCCAAATCGATTTCCACGGAATATCTGATACGATTGATCGGGTTAATGAATTGCCATATGCCTCAAAAGAATATCGCGAGTTGTTTAAACCCCCAAACAATATAAAATCACGGTTCAGGCTCCCAAATGAATAATTTCCGTTGATCACGTACAACCACAAAACGTACCAGGCCAATCCGATCACACCTAAAATTAAGTACATAATATATGCATTATACAAGCAGTATGTTCGTATTTATTCAATTATTATATTATCCTGATATTCAAGTGATCAGTTTTACGATTTCATTGTCAGCCATAGGCGCAAATAGGGGGGGGGGGGGTGCTTTAGTGGCTAAGCCCTCCCAAAAACGTCCCTTCCAAACATTTCCTACATTTTGTTTTAAGCTTATGCAATATTATCAAAGCAACCCAGACATCATTTTGTAATGATAATATTATAATAGTATTATAAATTATAATAACGTAATACTAATATTATTCGTTATTTTAATGTTATAATAATAATATTATTAAACAAAAAATTGCTGTCCGGGAAGACCCTATGTCCCTATTAGTCCTATTAGCCCCCCCCCCCCAAATCTCAAACGCTATTTGCGCCTATGTTGTCAGCACTAAGCATACCAATAAATAGAGTTAAACTATAAGACGAATGTTCATTGTGGAGCTTATCCATAGTATCACGGAGATATCCTTCTTCAAATATCACCAAGTACATTACCATTGGAACGTGGCGTATTGACTGTTTATTCAGTGGGACCCAATACGTCCAAACCCTGTCAATTGACAAATCCCCCACTGCCTATAGGACAATAAAGCATAAAAACTATTAATATTTATTTCTGTGTGCTATGGAAACACACTTTGCAAATAATAGAATCTTATTTTTACCATTGTCGTTCCAATACACATTTGTAAGATACAAAGCGTGAGACTGTTTAAGTAACTTATACTCATGATAACAATTACATGACCAATCGACGATATGGCGACGCAAATCCCTAAAATACTGAAAACATCATATTATTACACTGAAATGCATTATAATCAATTTTAAGCTAGGTATACAGTATATATATAGGGCTAGGATTAATACACAAGAATTTGTCATAATAGTTCTATGCAGCACCGTTGTTCGAATTTAGTTGTACGAAATAACATAAAATCACGTAATACGGTTACAGAAGAAATATTAGTAGAAATATTATTTTTTGTTTTGCATATTTTTGTACTCATATCATGTGCAGGCTATATTTTTTTGTAATATAAAATATAAAATCATTAAATTCAAAGTAGACAGTCTCTACCTATTGTATGCGAATATTTTTAAACAAAATACCCACCAAATAATATTCAGTAAAAAAAGAATCATTATTATTTGAAAAACAAAAGTTTACATCACAAATCTCGAAATTGTAAAATACGGTCTAAAAAAATCAGAATTCGGATGAATTTATATTTATTTATTAAATTAAAAAAACAGGGTGAGCCTGCTTGGTGAATCATTCTATAATCTATTTATTAACATATTGGATAAAATAACCTAGTACCTACATATAACATCTGTATATTATATTGCATATTATAAACCTTAGCCCTATATTATATTTGAGTATCGCTCGATTACTTGTGAGCTGGATAAAAAGTGGCTAAAACACCACCAGGTATCAAACCGATCATATATCCAAACAAATTGTAAGATAAGCAGCCATAAAGATGGAAATTTTCAGTCTGTAATTATATTATAATATTATTTAAATAGATAATTAATGTACCTATTAGTTGGTTATTATCGAAATTAATTATTTGGTATACCTAATATAGGTATTACCTATAGACACTCACTTTATTTGGTTGATTCATAAAATCAATATATTTAATATAAGTATTGAATTGCTGTGACGTGATAGATACACCTATAAAAAAATTAGTTTATTACACATATAGGCACATAAATATTATACACATTGTATATACAATGGTGGGCAAGTTAATGAAAATAATTAACTGTGGAAAGTTAAGTTAATTCAATTAAATTACCTTCAGTTAAGTTAAAAGTTAACAAAAAAATAAAATTTAACCAGTTAAGTTAAAAGTTAAGATGGAAAATAAAATTAACTTAACTCAGTTAAAAAAAAATTAATTTTTTTTTTTAAGTCATAATATTCATAATTTATCAATTGCCCTAGTATTTTGATTCGTACGGACATTTACCAAGATGCTTAGCACTGAGCAAACATAAAACTTAAAATTATTATTATATTTCATCAAACATTATTAAGTTTCATTAGTAGCAGAAACTTATAAGTTATAGGTTATAAATATATAAACTTATAAACTTTAAACTATACTAAACTTGTTAGAGTCTAGAGAAGATATTAATTATTAGTAGTAGTATACTAGTATACATTTTACTGTAAGTCTTCCATCCTAGTTAGATTTATTATATATTTTAGTACCATTATAATAGTCTATTATTAAAATAAAATCAATGAATAATGATAATAGTATAATACCTACCAAAAATTGTTTCCATATTTATTTCGAAAATGTTATTTTATAATCTCATATGTTTGCTTGTATTTATAACGAATACGGCATTATAAATTATAATTTATAAATATCTCGGACGTTTTTTTGTTTTGTCCATTAGAATTATTGTCGTATTTACCAGAAACCTGTATATGTTATTGATATAATGATTTCCGCGATTACTATGATATTTAGTTTTAAACCTGTTTTTAGGAATTGGAAGGTTAGATAAAACAAAAATAGGATTATTCAATACCGAGTAGATCATTAAATAATAGAATTCGTGAAAATAGCCAGTCCATACAATGGATAGTATACTAATTATTACTCTTTACTATAATACCTATAGAATATAGATTATAATATAATTTGACTATTATGAATTGATGATATTATATTATTAGAAAAATAAATTACCAAAATCGAATGAATAAGTTTTGTCTCTTGGTTCCACACATGATAAAAAAAATTATATAACTTAACTGTACAATAATGATAATTAACTTTAAAAAGCTAAGTTAAGACAATACAAAATTTAACTGAATAAGTTAATAAGTTAAGAACAAAAAAAACTAACTAGTTAAGTTAAAAAGTTAAAAAAAAAAATTAACTTTTTAACAAGTTAATGCCCACCTCTGAGTATATACCATATAGCCATTGATTATGAATGCTATTAGGTACTATATTACTACTATTCTTAATCAATGATATTATTACCTACGTTAAAGTAAAAATATGTAGGTATAAAGATACAGATAGGTACATATTTTGAAAAGTATTTAAAATATGTACCTATTGACAATTTTGAATAGGTACACAGTAAAAATATATTTGAGTATAAACAGAAATACTTTTAAGAAATATGTATAGATATGTAGGTACTTTTAAATACTTTCAAATTGTTTATAAACCTTATTTTTTTCTCTTATAAATCAACTAAACTGATTTTCATGTTTTAAGTTAATTCAAAATTGTATCAATGTTTTACACATTATTATTCGGTGGAACTTAACAATACTCATCTGTTTTCTCTATTAACGAATATTATATATTAGTGTATTAGTCAATTAGTGTATTAATAAAAATAAAAATTTTAATTTTCTGTTAACAGAATATAATATGCAAACTAAAATTTTTAAGTATTTTATATTAAATATACAGATATAGGTATACCCTGTTCAAAATAAGAAGCATGCATAGATGGTCACCGGCAAAACAAGTTTTTTTATGTAAATCTATGTGCTTCTTATTTTGAATAGCGTCATAGGCACAAATAAGGGGGGGCTTTTTGGGCTAAGCCCCCCCAAAAATGTCCATAGCCCTCCCAAAAATGTCCTACATTTTGTTTTAAGCTTATTCAATATTATCAAAGTAAGGCCCTATTAGCCCTATTTGCTTCCCCAAATCTCAAACGCTATTTACGCCTATGAACAGCGTATAGGTCCCGTTAACTTGCCGACATCAGTCAATGAAACCTATAGAATACGCCGATAAATCTTAAGTTTTACATTTATAACTATTTGTACGTTTACTGTCATTTATAAATTTTTTGCACTCGATCTATATTATTTTATTTCGTCTCTGTCTGCTGACAGGATTAATTCAAAATAGAGAACCAAAGCAAATCACAGAGTTAATAATTCTGGGAATTCGCTTTTTATTTACGAAAAATGTCCACATCTTTCCATCTAAACTGAAATATTATCATGTTTGAATGTTTGTGGATGACGGCTGAAGACAACTGTAGTCAACTGTAGTCAACTGAGCGTAACCGAAATATCGGCAGGCAGGGGAGTATCAGTCATTTTTCAAATTCAAGACAGGAATTTATTTTCTCAACATGTAAAAAGTATACAATCAGTGGTTTTCACCGTAAGAATTGTAATCCCTGTCGACAGGTAACACAAAATTATATTTTACGAAGCATTACATTTTTTATGCGAGTCATCAGTAGGATAAATTCTTATCAAATATAATATAGCGGTACTACGATTTACCTATAATTGCAAGCAAAACTATTGCGTATTCTCTGTTCCAATATGTAGTTTTCAAACGGATAAACCTGTCGATGAATTTGGACGATAGTTGTTCTGGTAATTGGATGTGAGCCGGAGAACCATGTCTATTGGTCGCGTTTTCTTCAAGACTCATCTTTCCCTTGTAACGATGAATCAGTCGGCGGACGTGTTCGACTGTGAATTTTTTGACAGTCAAAAGTTAAAATGGTAAACAAATTTTAAAAATATTCCTTTAAAATCGTTATTTGAAATAAGTTAATATATTTGCTTATATTTTTTTATAATATGTGTAGATATATATCAAAGTGTCGTTGAAAACATAATGTTTAACAAATATTATAGTTGCAATATTTATTTCAAATTTTTGCAGTTATATTATTTTGTAGACTTACTTACGTTGTTTTAATAAGAAATGTTTAAGTAATACAAATTGTCAAATTAACATATTATATTAATTAAATTTGTATAGTTACGGGTAATGATTCCGTTTTCGATTATATAGATATTACTCATTACTTATTAGCTAATAGTTTATACATCATAAATCTCAATTATATTATAGTTATTACTTATTACTTATATCTGTTATAAGTTACTAATTTATACATCATCATAAGTATATAAGTATTAAAGCATATAACATATGCAGTATGTACCTACCTATGACCTACCTATTATATATAGTACTTAATCTTCTAACAATATTTTATCTACTTATATAATAATATAGTTATGAGACTATGATACTTACATGGATATAGTGTCCCGAACGTTTCAAATATGTAAAAATGATGATCCGATCGTGTATCTTACTGTATAACTGTATGAGTGTAGTGTGAGCAATGAATAAAATGGATATACTGTAATCGTATAGTGTATAAAATATACATAAGCCATATTGTGCAAAATAACTCAATGATTAATGTTTATATATAATATGATTATATTTATCTTTAGTATGTAGTGCATCCGTCACATTGAATTCGCCAATATAATATATTTTTTTTTAGTCTATAATATATGACGTCAACATAACTGTATAATAATGATTTTAATTATATTTTATAGTTAATTTAAAAATCAAATTATTTAATCATCGAGCCTATTTTTTTGGTGAGGGGTAGGGCAAGGATTTAATACAAATTATAGATTATTTGTTATATACCTATACTATGCAGCACCCGAGTCGGAATTTGGTTGTACATACGATAGTGAAAATCGCGTAATATCATTTAATACAGAAACTAATTAAATATTTTTGTTTTGCACATTTTTACGTTCATGTCACATAGAATATTCGTTTCAAAATCAGAGAACACTTAATTTAAAATATTTTTATATTTAAAGTAAACATTTTATTTCATACCTCGCATGAAGGTACGAAATAGTATTCGTACAAATAGGTATCTAATGATTTATTAAGAGGGACGGAGAATTTCATGTTTAAAGGCTTACCTAATATCCTTGCAATGTATGTGACTTTAACATTTGGGCTACGTCAATATATGAAAATTAGTGTGTGTAATTTTTTATCGCAGTACCTACATATCTATAATGCAATATATACTGCATAACTGCAGTATAAAAATTATTTTAGTAACTGTAGTCTATATAAACTATAATATAATATAATGTGCATGTGTGTATCAATATAACTATGTAAGTTTAAATCTCAAACATTTTAAAATTATGTAGTCTTTAAGAATATTTAAAAATTCCAAAAATCAGAATTCAAATAAATTCATATAGGTATAGGCACATACTTTAATATTTATCGATATTTGCAATATAATCTTATCCCTTTATTGAATTTAAACGATATTTTATTGAAATATCATGTAACTTTAATGTATTTTTCATTGCAAATTCATCATATTTATACTGAAATTTTATTGCATTTCATTTTTATTATTTATTACTAGTTGTCCCACCTGGAGTCAGCCATGCAAAAGATTTGTTTTTTTTTATGCATATATATTTGGAAAAAAAAATGTATATTGTGTAACCAATGGTAGCCATTCAGTGGAGTAGTTATGATTTTGTTTTTAGGAGGATATATAATTTGTTGGATTAAAATAAAGTGGGGACATTTAGAGGGCTTTTATTATTTTAAATATACTTCTGTATATAGTTAAGTTGTAATTAAACATTTGATTAAAATAAATTGTTTAATTAATAAAATAATATTCAATTTCCGAGGTCGTTTTGCAAGCTTATTTGTTACTGCCACAGAAGGGTGATGGGTGACGACAGTGGACACACGGACGGGGGTTACGCACAGGGCGGATTACCACGGTCCAAAAGCGCGCACACCACAACCACGGTAAATACCTATCGGCAGACCGTTCTGGTCAATACTTCGCGGATACGCTGCAGCGGCTGCGGCACTCGAGCGAAGGCTCGACGTTGGACGGCCGTGGCGTGTTGATGGCGGTGAAAGTCGAAAGACGGCGGCAACAAGCACAGCGCTGTTCACCCCGGCACACATATACACGCAGGCCAATGCACATGTGGGCCGGTGCTGACGACTTGATCGGACCAATCACGTTCGTAATTCAAGGTCATACTGCCACCGAAGGGTGGTTATGGGTGACAACCTGTAGACACACGGACGGGGGTTATGTACAGGGCGGATTACCGGTCCACAAGCTCGCACATCACAACCACGGTATAAATATACCAATCGGCATATTATCCAATTGTTTACGGAATAAATACATAATTAGAATAAACCCAATACATTTTATGTGTCATCATATTCTTTTATATATATATTTATTTATTTATTATCTGTATTTATTATTTAATTATATTTATAATCTTGGGCGCCCAATATATATTATATAATATGCATGTATTTGTTGTTTATTATTATTAGATTATTTTTTGGTACGATGTCTATATAATGCATTCATTTATTTACCTATGAAGATGTTCAAGGAGCTAGGTGCTATAGGTGCCTGCCTAAGTAACATTATATTATGTAATATGACTGTGGTATTTTGTACAGTTAAAAAAGTTAAAAGAGCGCAATCGTGTCGTGTCGTGGAAAGAGGGCAAGGCTATCCCGGGGGGGGGGGGGGGTCGCGTGACGTGTATCAGTACGCCACGAATATTGGTAAGGCCACCACGCCGACGACAATTCACACCTCGAACGTGGTAAAAGGTAAAACGCAAGCATTAAGGTGGGTTTCCACTACATACGTGTACGTTTACGTGCTGCATATATTGACCGGATACGTTCGCTATGAACGGTCTCACAAACGTTTCCTATCGGTTGATCGGTTATGGATTGGTAACATATTAGTTACCTCGTATATTCTTATGTTATCAAAATTGTTATCAATATAGAACCGTGTACACGTGAAAAGTTGAGCTGGATTCAACTTCATGGTATCATGGTCAAGCCTGTGGTAAGAACGTATAACACCCCGGTATACCAAAAGCTTACCGTGTATACCAACCAATCACAGTAAAGTATTTTTATGCACGTACACGTACCCGTATCTAGTGGAAACCCACCTTGACGTGCTCATGCGGTAATT
Organism: Acyrthosiphon pisum; assembly: GCF_005508785.2. Lineage (NCBI taxonomy): Eukaryota > Metazoa > Arthropoda > Insecta > Hemiptera > Aphididae > Acyrthosiphon > Acyrthosiphon pisum. The sequence continues at coordinate 169,807,388 of NC_042494.1, read as the reverse complement.
CGGCTATAAATCGACTGCACCAACCACGATAGGTAACAACGAAAAGCGTCGTAACTATAATAGCCGGCAAATTGTTATCGCGGCCGACACAAGTGAAGGAAAAAACGCATCGTGCACATTATTGTGTGATACCACTGATACACATAATATAAACAGCAGTTATGGGTATGATCGGAACTTTTTTACGGTCAGAATGTCAGATATTTCGGTAGAAAAGTTACGTAACGCAGACTATGATAATAACAATTTAATGACAATATAATATTATTGTATGTAACTGCGCGTAAGAAAGTCACGTATTGCGCAGACTCGAACCAAATCTGAACCTTTGCCTTTGCAATCACTGGGTGTTGTTTGTGATATACAATGGTCATGGCCTGATTCATCAGCAATATTAATGTATGCCATCGACTCAATAAAATGAGAATGTGCAAACATAGTGACATGCGGACGTGTCGTCTTATAACAACTGCAGCATATTATGAGTACTGTAGTGCATCGTGAACAAAGTACGGAACAAAAACGAACGCAAAGCACAAACAAATATTATATTATTACATATTAATAATATTATTATTAAAGACTGGGCATTAACGAATTAAAAAGTTAAAGTTAAGTTAAAAAATTAATTTAATTTTAACTTTATAACTCAACTAGTTACTTTTGGCTTTTCATTAACTTAACTGTTAACTTACTAAATTTCTTTTTTAATTAACGTGAAATTAACGAGTTAATTTTTCATTTTAAGAAGTAAGTTAAGCTAATTTATTTTGTTTTTAATTTTATTATATTTTACTATTTCAGTCTATTTCGTTTTCATGTCAAAAAATATCTACCGTAAATTGTAAAAGTTATAGTGTATCATTAGAATCTAACTTATGGAAATAATGTATAAAGTACAAATACTATAGTCTATAATTTAGTTTTGGGTTGGAAAAAAATTAAGTACGCTAGCGTTGTATAAATAAATTAACTTTTTTTGAACTTAGTAAAAAGTCAACAAGCAGTGTGTATTAACTTTTAACTTAACTGAGTTAACCTATAGTTAAATTAACTTTTATGTTTTAACTTTTTGTTATTGTTGCATATTAACTTAACTTAACTGAGTTAAAATAAATCATTAACTTTCTCAGCCTTTTTATTATATAAATTCGGCGACAACGCCCGGAAGACAGAAATAAACGCACCGCCCCAAGTCTAACAGCCACCCCCCCCCCTTGTGGGGGCCCTGGCTGTAGATAATATCGACAGCCACGATTAAACACAAATGGAATTGCGTGGAAGCCCGTTTTCGACACGTAGATACGTAGTCAACCGACAAAGTAGCGAGGCCAATTTAACTACCGTCAACGAGGCACTCAACTATAGTAAGTTAACTAAAGTTGAAGGCCGCAATTAAATAAAAAATATTATTCGAGATGCTTGCTGAGTGCTGACGCTAACTCGCATGATTATACTCCAAATGACGCCTCTGTGACTCATTATATAATCCAATTATGTCAGCTCCTTGCATTACTATATATTTATAATATGTAAGTAGGTACCTATATGATATAATTGAACCAATTCAAAGTTACAAGGCACGGGTCCGAAACCCAGCCAAGAAAAGCGGCCCGTTGTCCTCTAGGACACTATATAGATTACTGGGCCAGTCCAGCCCTGTGAACGCAGGGCGCGCTGTTGCTATTCAACGACACGCCTGCACAAAAGCCCACGAAAAAAAGCCCAGAAACATCAACAATTTATAGAGCAAGTTTAGCCAAACTTGCACTTGCTGATTTAAATAAAACAGCCGAAATTTTTTTTGGTGATATGTAATACTCAAATAAATTAATTGATTTAAATCAATTGAATATCGAATCAAATCTAAATAATACAACTAATTTCTGAAATAAAACTTCGATATAAACAATGTGAAATAATGCGTACATCAATTAATATATTTGATATAAATCCACAATATGATTCCGAAATACAACAATTGAAAAAAAAAATTAATTCAATTTGCGATTTGGTCACAACTATAACAAAGATTTTTTGATGCTAAAAACTAATAGTAATTTGGCAAATATACAAACGCATGCTCAGTTGTCAACTCTTTTTGTGAATTTGGGTAAGCAACTAGCACAAAAAATGTATAAGTGTACAACCATCAGCAATCGCACGTCGTAAAGATGGAGCTGGACTCCAGTAAAGGATCAACACGTATTAAAGCCCATCTAAAGTCGAAACAATTCAATTAAAAAAAAAAGAAAGTCAAAAGAAACTTAGGAGCAAAGATACAAGCAAACAAGCTCAATGCAACACAATATCACTAACATTACATTTATATACGATATAACATTGTATGTAACAGTGTACGTGTTACATTGTAACACAGCCTGATTAAAATATTTTACGTATATTATTATTATTTTTATAATTACGAGCTATTATTATTATTATTATTACAAACATTATATAACTTGGAAATATATTTTATATTAATAGGTTAATGACAATTTTATACCACAACCGTGTATAATGTAACACGTACTCAGCCTGCTTTTATTTAACTTAACAATTTATGTAAAATTTAATATTATATTTGTTTTAGGTGTTTATTTTGAAATGATGAACCCTATATTGGTTCAGTGCCTTGAGCTGAATCAGATTAGGAACGGTTAAAACATGTACATACATCATGCAGAGAGGTTTGGACTCCCTCCTCGCACTGAAACGTACTAGGATCGGGAAATACGCCACCCGGTGAATAAATCATGGTCACCAGTGAGTGTTTTATTTTATTTTATTTTTTTAATTAACTATAAAATTTACTTAAAATTATTATTATAAAGTTTTGTTGACACATATTATAGACTAAAAATAACGTAATTATATTATTTTGACGAATTCAATGCGGATGCATTAAATATTATGAAAGATAAATAATATAATCATATTTTATACACATTTATCACAGAGTTATTTTGCACCATATGGTTTATGTATAATTTATATACTCTATATATAATTTCAGTTACTGTTTTCACGCGTTATTCATTGCTCACACCACACGCTTAGACTGCAAGTATTACACGGTCGGATCATCGTTTTTACACATTTGAAACGTTCAGGAAACTATTGATGTAAGTGTCTTACCTATATTATTATAAAACAGTTATAATACTGTTAGAAGATTAAGTATGATATATAATAGGGAGGTACATATACTGCATATTAAATTATTATGATGTTGCATAGACTATATAAAAGAACGGAATCGTTACGTAAATACACATATTTTATTAAAATTAGTAAATTTGCCAATTTGCATTATTTAAAAATACCTTATTAAGACTAAGTCAATAAGTTTACAAAATATTATAACTGCAAAAATTTGGAATTAATAGTGGAACTATAATACCTATTTGTTAAACATTATGTTTTCGACGACATTTTCCTATTACCTATACCATTTATACCTATCTACATGTATAAAAAAAAGCAGGTAAGTAGATGTTACTCTGCTGTACAGTAGGTTATAAGTGGGTCAATGTATAATGGATTATATACAGTATTGTAATGGTAAATATATTTATGGGTACACGCACTAATCAAATGTGTATGTAGCCTAAACGGGTTGGGTTTTTTCTAATAAGCCCGGATTTTTGCCAACCCTGAAAAAAATATAAGTAAATAACAATTTATTTTTCGTAACGATTTTAAAGAAATATTTTTGTATTTTTGGTACTCAATTATGAAAATAAATTCTCTATTATAACCATCTTAAGTATTGACTGACAAAAATATGCACAGCTGAACCTGTCTTGGCAAACGGATTTATTGTACAACCTGGATGATGAATTTTGAGGCAAACGCGATCAGTAGATCCGGTAGACGGGATTTTCCACCAGACTTCCAATTACCAGAGCAACCGTCATCCAGATTCATCGACAGGTTTATCCGTTTGAAAACTACATATTGGAACAGAGGATACGCAGTAGTTTTGTTTGGACTTATAGGTAAATTGTAGTGTATAATGTCGATAAGAATTTATCCCATCACTGGACGATTTGAATGTACAATTTAATACTTAATAAAATAAAGCTTTGTGTTACCTACCGAAATTCCGGTAACGTTCAGTTCTCTTCAACCGTCTACCAGCAATTATTATTCAAACATTATTATTTTAGTAGTAAACCGCACTTAATGTTATCTGGACCGGTGGTACCTATTGATTTGTTAAATTGTAATATCCCCTTCACCCAGGTTTGTCTAGTCACCATCCATAATAATATAAATATATTTGTAATAATGTTATTTTGTGATTTTTTAGATCTTAGTGCTATTTTTGGACTTTTTGAGGTGTTTTGCATTTTTACCTGTTTTTTAATTCATGGTTTTCATTGGTTATAATTTATGAAATTATATTTTAGTAAACGTGTTTTTACATTATTGTCAATCGAATTGTCAAAGTAAATATTATAATTATTATAGATATCAAGTAAATGGACCTATTACGTGGCCGCGCTGAATTCTGATGCGACGTGAGCAACGAAAAATTTCGTATTATTTGGTTCTAATTTTAAACTTTTGTTATCTGCTGATTTTGTGGGGGTAAAAGTGTAAAACTACTAATTAATAAATGTCCACTTTGTATGGCATATTTTATAGTTTTTCTGCATATTTTTAGCGCATATTTAAGGTAATATTATAGCCAAGGCTGGGCAAATTAATGATATTTTAACTCAGTTAAGTTAAGTTAATATTATGCATCAATAACAAAAAGTTAAAAGTTAATTTAACTATAGGTTAACTCAGTTAAAAGTTAATACACACTTTTTGTTAAATTTGTATTAAGTTAAAAAAAAG
>NC_042494.1:169788184-169802065 GCF_005508785.2 Acyrthosiphon pisum | reverse complement strand
AATACACACTTTTTGTTAAATTTGTATTAAGTTAAAAAAAAGGTGGGTAAGTGGATATCGCTCTGCTGTACAGTAGGTTACAAGTGGGTCACTGTATAATGGATGGTATTAAATTTGAATTCAATGATATAATATCATTGTATAAGAAAAATGATTCTGAGCGGAGACGGTATGTCAGTCTAGGTATAAGACATAATATTATATTATTATAGTCTGTAGTAAGTATTTAAAAACAATTGACCTATAATAATTAATAGGTACCTAGAATAAATTCCAAATTAATCATATCATAATATCTATTAGGTACTTATAACGCGTTATACATCAACAACAAACCGTGATACTATCATAGATATATAATAGTATACTTTAGAAGTTTCAAGTACCCACGAATAATATTATACAATCACAACAAAATAACTAAAATAGTAATCCTAGGTTTTTAATATGTAATTTCGTCCAAATTTGTACTTAAAATGATATAAAAATTTGTATAAAAATAAACTGTGTAAATGTATTTTTTAGATTTTTTGGTAACAGAATTAATTACTTACGTGGAATCTTGTTTTAAATTTTCAATTCTTAGATACAAAAATTGAACATTTTATAAATTTTTAACTACAAAATAATTTTTCAAATTAAAATTTGATAAATTTTGTCAAAATTTGATCTTTAAATGCTTATAAAAAAAAAATTGTGCCTATGTATTTTTAATATTTTTCAACTGATATTGTAACAATATATCAGGAGCTTTGTATTAAATTTATACACTTTTTGGCCCAACAGATAAAACTTTATTGATATTTATAGAAAAAAAAATTAAAAAAATTGAAAACTGAAAATGTCCGTAAACAGCTCAAAAAGAGTCAAAATATTTTCAAAATTCTATAAGTAATAAACATGTGGACGGTTATCTTCAACTTCTTTATTTCGAGAATGTATTATGCCACTTGCAACAGAAGAATAACTTTTATTACATTTTAAATTTAAAAACATAATATACTTTTCAAAGTTTAGCTTATGATAATTAGTCTTTTCATGGTATTTAAAGGATTCTGCTTATTTTTGCCAACAGTTGAATCCTTTATTTAAAAATGTTCGTTCAAATTGTGGTCTATTAGTAGATGTAAAATGTCGACAAACAAAACAATACACCTGGTCTTTTACAATTGAATACTCGATCCAATTGAAATGTTTGTAAAATTTTGAATTGAGCGCTCTTTTATTATTATTTTTTGGAAAACTTGCAAGTAGTGGTTGTTTTGGACTATCATACTTAGAAATTGATAAATCAGAAACCTGAAAATATATGGTTTTAATGTCAAGTTATGATAAAAAATAAAAAACTCACCTTTGGTTTAAAATCCGTAGATTCAGTGTCACATTTTGTTGATTTGTTGAAAACAATAGTCTCATCTTTGTTTTCAAAAATATTGACTTCTTCATTGTTCAAACAATTACTAATATGTGTAGCAGGACACTCCATAGATTGTGCTAAATTATCAGATTTCTACATAATATAAAGAATTATATCATATTATTATATTTGTTTAAAAACAAATGCATTATACATATATATATATATTTGATTACTGTCTTTATGTACCTATTTTTTATGTAGGATAGGTACTCAATAAAAATGTGTATAAGTACATATTTTATGATTAATTGTTTTTTTTTTTATTTTGTCATTCAGACTGTATTAATATTAATTATGTAACAACTTAACACAACAAACAACAAACTAACAAAATACTTAGCTAAGACAATTAAGTCCATAGTTTGTAGGTATTCAATTTTGGTTGAGATTTTAGTGTCTAAAATTAGTGAAATTACATAATGTCCTTAAAATCTTAGATAAAATACCTAGTTGATATTTACTGTCGAACCTTAATGAACAATTATGTATATTAAAAATAAAGACTGACCTCTTGATTAATATCCCTAGATTTAGTGTCACATTCTATTGATTTAACAACAGTCTCATCTGTTTCTTCCTTTTCAAAAAATTGCGGGCAGACGGATGACCTAACAAGTAATTTTAACCTTGTTAATTAAAGTAACACATTTCTAGTGGCTCCGGTCGCCAAACTCAAGGGACCTCCCTTCGCCTACCGGCTCCGGTCGCCAAACCCCTCGGGGCTTAAATAGCAAACCTGGGGGGGAGGCATACCTGCCCTGCGGGCAGACGGATGACCTAACAAGTATTTTTAACCTTGTTAATTAAAGTAACTCATTTCTAGTGGCTCCCGTCGCCTATCGGCTCTGGTCGCCGCACTCAAGGGACCTCCCTTCGCTTACCGGCTCCGGTCGCTATACTCGATGACCAGTAATATAAGCTTATAGAGGCTCGGCCCCTAACCCCCTCGGGGCTTAAATAGCAAATCAATTACCATTCAAATTTGTATATATTGTTTGCAGCTGTAGTCGAAAACCTTGGCTTTAATAAAAAAAATGATTAGACATACATGTCCGTGTCAAATACGACTTGAACAGTGAAGATGACAACGCACCGGCTTATAACATATTCTAAAATGTATAACAAAATTACTAAAATGTTCAATTTTTACTATTATACTTTTAACTTTTGAGTTTTTGAAATTTGAGCGAAACATAGGTTATAGATACTAGTATACTACTATCATAAACCTAACCTTATGTACTAAGGCACTAAGCCTATACTACAATTATTACAATAATAGATTAATTGCTATCGAGTTTTCAGGTAAGAGCGAAAAAAAATTAATATTCGTATCTAATAGGTGCAGTAAACTAGTGACGCGCGAACGTGCAAAAATCGTAAAATAGCGAACTTCATTAAGCTATAACTTCGAAACTAAGTCCGACCGCCAAATTCTGACTTCACCATCGTTCTCAGTATAGTTAACTACATTAGTCTAAAAAAAAAAATTGCAAAAAAAAGGGTGTCCGGTAAAGTAACAAAATACCTTAAATTTTTGTTGCACCGAGTCACCGAGCGGGGTCACTCGCTCGCTCGGATAATTAAAAACGAAAATTTGCTATGCAACACCTCCCCAAGTGGGCCACCAATTTGAAAAAACATCGTACAGTGATGCCATGCTAGCGGCACTCGTCGCTACGCTCCTCAGCGCTGTCGCTCCGCTCCGCAAATCGAAAATATCTCCCGACTTGCTGTGCCACACCACCTCAAGTTGGTCACAGGGTAACTACCAGTTAGCCATGCGTGGCATTATAGTAGTGTAGTATACACATGTGTATAAACGTAAAATCAAAAACTTTGGAAAGCCATAACTTCGAAACTAAGTAAGAGCGACAAATTCTGATTGCACCATCGTTCTTAACTCGTTGAGTTAGGTACATAAGTTTCGATAAAAAAAATTCAAAATGGCGAGGGGGAGCTAAACTGCAAGTATGCCATTAAAGTAACACAAGTCATGGCAATCTTCGAACTCAAGGGACCTCCCGTCGCCTAACGGCTCCGGTCGCCAGTCTGTTAAAGAAACATAAGTATAATATTAAAGTGGCTTAGGTCGCCAAACTCATATTACTTCGCGCGGCATTAAAATAACAGTCTTGCGCGCATGGTGCATACGTATACATATATAAACGTAAAATCGCAAACTTTGGATGTCTATAACTTCCAAAATAATGGTTTCCGCAAATTTTTTTTGCACCATCGTTCTTAACTCGTCGAAGTACATCTCTTTCAAAAAAAAAAAAAATTAAAAAGGTGCTGGGTTGCTATGCCTTATTTTTTTCTCTTAATCGAGCTGCACCTCCTTTTCTTTTTTGTTCGTTCATAATAGAAAATACTTAATACACTCGTAAAATTAAAAAAAAAAAACTTTTAATAATTAATGATAATTTATCAGTTGAATAAATATTTATAAAAACAAAAATATAACATTAATATATTTATAGAAACTGAAACCACTAAATGGACTAAAATACTGACACTTGGCGGTTGTCGGGTTGTATAATATTAAATATTCAGCAAATATTATTATTATTATATAATATATATTATTAAGTATTTCACTTCTTTCTCGATCACGACTAGAACAATCGTACTCTCGACGTACTAACTAAAATTGGTGGTAGAATTTCTACCATAGAATATCATTTCTACCGTAGAAAGTAAGTGACAAGGTTAAAAATGTAAACAAATAATATTATGTGGTTGCTATTTTTAGAAAATTTTTTCCCTTTTGATGGGAATTATATATCATGTTGTTTTCTTCAACGAGTAGGGAGATACCGGAGCGTGATAAGAAATCTATACCAGCATAATATTATACCCACAGATATTTATATATTCGATGGCAATAATATCATGGTAGAGAATAAAAAATATATATAACCCATAGACATAATTATATTATTAATATTTTCAGTATTTAAAAAAAAATAATAAATATTATAGGTAGGTACCAATGGGTTTTATTTCCAAAAATGATCGATGTGGTTGTGTGGTTATATCATAGACATAATATAAAATAATAATAATATAATTTATATACCTAATTTTATTACATAAAATGAAGATTAAATACAAGTATAATTATATTTATAATTCTATATATAATCTTGTTATTGTATTATGTATTAATATTTTTATTAATTTACAAACAATTTACGGGCAGTGACCCTTGAATACATAGTAGGTATTTAATTATAGCACTAGGTATTAGAGATAATAACAAAGGTAATATAATGCTAAATTATAACAAACAAAATCATTTAGTTATCTATAAAGGATTCGTATATCCTTTAGTTTTCTCACACCATGTTCTGTAATCTTGAAACACTCCATCTAGGTACAAACAATAATTATTTTTTTAAATCATTATTTTCTTCTTATTTTTTGTTACTTCAAGTAAAATACATCAAATAATTTATAAATTATGGTTTTTGATGTTTTTTTGTATCAATTTAAATAAAATAAATTATGAAGTTACAATGAACGTGGGAATTTCTGCATATTAAATTAATATTGTTACTTTTTTTCTAAATAATATCTGGACGCATAGTTTTGCACAAGAACATTTAAATTATTTATATGCGAAGAAAACAGACTAATCAACTAAAAGTCAAAAACTAGTCTTAGAAATTTTTATATACGTTAAAATGTATGGCACTATTTTAGAATAAGTTACCTCTTGTCTCACGATAATATAAGGGAGCCCTTGACGGGACAAACACACAATTTTCGGATATTATGTTGAACCTCCAAGTTTAAGACTATTAAACGTAATAATTTGGTGACATATCTCTACATTTTTGAAATATTGACATTTAAAATGTATCAATAATTACTTTTAAAATATAAAACTAAGTAGTAAAATAGACGACGGAGTTACACACATTTTCTTATAAATCCAAAATAATATACTGTCATGTTTAATCATTATATTAACTTGATTATGGTCAAATTCGATATTTGGTATCCTCAAACTTCTAACTGTTTTCTAACTGAATTTCTAAAATATCGATTTGAGGAATTGTGTGAATATGATTATGTTATAAAATGTATGTAGACAATACCTTAAATACAATTTAAATATTTAGTAAATATCATTGATTATAGGTTCCCAAGTATGATAGCCTATTTGTTTTAATACTTTATGTCCACTATTGAAATCCATACGTAGTAGGTACATAGTATTACAGTCATTTCAGGAGAATTGCAAACATTGTTTTCTGCTTATTACGGCCTGGACATATTCGGTGGTTTATTTAAAAATAAAAATTAACCCGTGTACAGCGTTGTTGTTAAACAGCTCGTTGATTTATTTAATTAGGTAAATATTGAATACAATAAACTATGCTACCACGGGATCGCATAATTGGCACCGACGGACCAAGTTATCACTGTAATTCCACGAGCGAAAAAATGTATAATAACTCATAAATATTATCTAATTATATTAAATATGATAATTAGGCAATGAGTAATGATTATAAAAACGAGTAAATATATTTTTTAAATACTAACTGGAATTACCCGGCCATCGCCTGGGCCATTACTCAATTATCTATACAGATAGAGTTTTATAGTTTTATTTATTGCCAAGCAGTTTTTAATTATAATATACATTATTATTTTCTTTACACAGAAGGACAAGACAGAAATTAAGTCTGGAAATCATAAAGGCGTTTTAAGGTTGAACTACGACGCATTTTCATCATAAATCAATAGTTAAAAGAAGAGCAATATTGGAAGAGTTTCATCAAGTAAAAAAAGATTTAAAAAATATGAAGATTTTAAGAAAGAAATCAATAATGAGATATTGAAAAATCAATAAATAATAAACAAATACTAAATAATAATCGTTTAGAAGTACTATCTAAAAGAGCAAAAAAAAATTTTAAAGATCAAGCATTTCCTTATGAACCTGCTACTATTTATGATTATGATTATCGGATTTCGATTGGCCTCATGAACGAAAAATGTATTAATCGCCATTCATTAAACTTTAAAGATGAATCCAATGGTATGTGTTGTGAAAATGGTTAAATTGTTATTGGTATTTTATGCTTTTCTGTGAAATATAATTTTTCTAATGGAAAATGCCATAGATTTATTAAGAATTGTCTATTATTATATTTGTGAATATGCTTTTTTATAATATTTCTTGCATTTAAAGGAAAATTTCAAGTTTAATTGGACGTATTAAAGTATTCGTAAGATTTACCATGTTTCTAATGGGATACTTCGAGGATTTTTTATTGGTATGTATACTCCTCTCTGGTATATATCGATTATTCAAATAGAAATGTCACGGAACTTATGAGAAGTGCCAAAGATTCCATTTGAAATGGCATGAAATTAATGAAAAATTAAAAGGATTTGACGGGAAATGTATGCTTTTCTCTGAAATATCAATCCTATAATGGTTGATATCTTGCTACTACAATCAAATATTAAGTATTTAATAGGATATATCATAGATTTTTATTAAGAATTATCTAATATCAATTTCTTATATTGGAGATTAAGCTTTTATAGTATATATCTTACATGTAATGAGACATTTCAAGAGTTTAATCAGAAGTATCAAAGCTTTTATAGGATTTCCCATGTTTTTTATGGGATCTGTAAGATTTTCTGTGAAACATGAAGCATCTAATGAAACTTATGAGAAGTGTTCATAATTCTATATGAAATGTCATGGGTTTAATGAAAAAGGTGAGGTTTAACCTCGCCACTTGAAACGAAATTGTATCGTTACATGATGATCCTGGAAGGTACTTTAGGTGTTTCTCATGTAGTTACTGACCTTCATGAGACCAGAATAAATATGTAGGTATGAAAAATTTCAAATAATTATTAGGGATGGTTCACGGTATCTTGAATTTGAATAAATGTGACATTTAATATTAGTTATATAGAATATTTATCCGTTAGAGTGCGCCACTAGTTACTAAGTGGCTCACTGTTACTTATCCGGCGGTCCAGCACGATAGGCACAATTTCAATTCTCATGTCATCCGTACTTTTTTCAATTAAATCTCGTTATCCCTTCCAAGACCGGCCACAGTACCCTAAAGCTGAGTTACGCTCTACTTTTTCTATCTATTTGCCATTGTGTACAACAGACTTTTCCCGTAACCACCCAGTCGATAGACTGAATTGTATTGCCATCGAAGATCCGTCTTTTAAATTTTAATTTTCAAGTTGTCGTGTAATGTATTATTTCTCTCTCTTATTATTTTGTTTTTCTAATTATATGACTTGTTTTATATACTTTAATTACATTTTCGTAATGTACAACTAATTTTGATATTTTATTATTGAGATGAAAATAAATAAAATATCATTATTAATTGTTTTGAAAAAAAATAAGTACCATTCTTCGTTTTCTCTATAATGTCTATCTGATATTCATAGTATTTTTTTTTAAAATCTAAAACAAAGAATTATTCAAATTAAAATGATGTTGTACTATGATGAGTGACAGTAGGGAAAGTTTAGATTATCTTGATTTTTTTACAGTCAATCTTCCCTATACTTAGAATGGAAGGTTATTCATTGTTTTCTTAATATTCAGTATAACTTATTTATTTAAAAAATAATCGATGTAAATTTGTAAATTCTTTTATCTTTTCTATAGTAAATGGATTCAGAAAAAATGGGCAAGAATATAAAAAGACATTACAATGGGATAATTATAGTGGACAATTTTCTTAGTTCTGTTAAATAATATTTTAATAATCTCAAATAATTTTTTTGAACTAATTATTTATTTAGTACCGAAATAATATTACAATTATCAAAAAATTATAATTATATTAACATAATAATTATGCTTTTTGTTCTGATAGATTTTTTTAAAATTATAATGTAAAAATAAAACAAATGATTGACAACAAACAAATGTTTTGCACGTAATAAGATATCAAATAATTTCTTAATGTTTTATGGAAGCATTACTAGATGTCTTATTACAATTTTAAGACTAAATGCATGAACTTAGACTGTTATAACCTAAGACCCTACAACTACCATCAATTCCAATTAAAAATTATTATTATTAATTGAAACGAGCGTGAAACTCACCTATGCAATTAATAAATATTTGAACGTCGTAAGAAGTTTAGGGAGAGGGTTGGTCGTACCAAACTAATAGAGCATGATATATTCCTTAAGAACAAAACACCAATCGCAATGAACCCTACCCTATCCACTGACTATAAAATCAATGTCAATGTCAGAGTCTCTGTTGGCCACCCCCGTCGCTTAGCAAAGGAAAAAAGCTTGTTCAACCCCTTTGTGCATTGACTATAGGTGCATCACTGACGTAACCAAATCAGGCGTGTAAACCATGGCTGGCCGCAATAAATTTGAGGTCAAGGCTATGTAGAATTTTGGATTAGAGACTGATGACAAGTACCCTTAGACCAAGACGCACGAAAATACACAGTATCCTGGACATTCCAAGGCCTATTCCAATTTCAAGTCATAGAAAATAAGACAGGGAGCTGAAGAAGTATGAATAATATACAACAGTAGAAAACGAATTATACCAGAATCTAGTTTGGAAGATAATATAGCAGTAATAAAATCTTTGAAGAATAATTAAGGATTACGTGGGGACACTAAAAACGCTGAGCTATTTAATCATGGAAGGGATCTCTTGGAAAACTTACATAAAATCATCGTCAGTATATGGAACGAAGAAAATCTAGAGAGGTATTGGAACACTGCCGTTATTTGATGGATTTATAAAAAAAGTAACCACAAGAAAGTAGAAACTTACAGGGGCATATCCCTAACTGAACGCTGCGTACAAAAGCTTGTGCCAATAGCCATTCCACATATACTCAAATGATACTCGATAGAATTAATAGGTGAATACCAATGTAATATGAAGACAAATCGACCAAAGATCATATATATTCACACTTAAACAATTTATGGAATACTTCTATGAACATCACAAAGATCTACACATGATTTCCTTGGAAGCTTATGACAGCATTATTATAAACTGACTCTGGTTAGCACTTATATATTTTGGAATACCAAAGTAATTAGTTAACCCAATAATGTGTTGTAACTCATCAAATTTTTGTAAAGTACGTTTACTTGGAGAATCACCAAAAGAATTCAAAGTCAGATATGGATTGAAACAAGGCGATGCGTATTCCTCCGTACTCTTCAACTTCGCTTTTGAAAACGCTGTAAAATAAATACAAAAACACCGACAAATGAAATTTTTAAAACTATCTTATCATATGCGGAAGACATTGTAATATTTGGAGAATCAAAAACGGAATTAAAAGAGACGGTAAAAGAGCCCATAATGCCAAGTAAAAATATTGACCTTGAGATAAATAAACAAAAACGAGACTAAGCACATGCTAAAGCGTAACTGCGCAGCACAGTTTCAAAATTTGAACGGCTATCAGTCCGTTTTCAAACTAGTCGAGAATTTGAAATGCCCTAGGTATTAATATAAATAATAAAACAATATCTACAGAAGATTAAGTCCAGACTAAGTTCAGAAAATTGAGGGCACACGTAATGATAAATGCAAGAAGACCGACAAATGGAAGTTTTGGTACACGTAATGAGTGAAATCTTCACATCTAAATTTCTTTTAAGGGACACGGAAAAAACTACGAATGCATACCTACACCCAGTGTTCTTAAGGTTCCTTTTAGGAATCTGTTAAAAATTCTCGCTCCTTTAGTATAATCGATCAGTTCTTCGTACATTTATTATTAAAAGGAACTCGTTCAATTCCTCGTTCCTATAAAAAAGGAACTCATTCTTATCCACGTTTCTTGAGGTTTGTGAGTAATAAATTATCATCATAATCACTAATCAGAAAATAAAATCATATGTGAATAAAAATTGGTAGTTTTGTATATTATTTTAAAAGATTAAATAAAAATGAAGTCAATAAAAATTTTATAGCCAAATGTTTTTTGTAAAACAACTCTAAGAAGAACAAAAGTGTTATAATATTTACGTTCCTACTCCTAAAAATAAGGAATAATTTCACGTTCCTATTCCTTTAAAAAATAAAAGAATTAATTCCTTCATTCATTTCTCTAGAAGGAATCAATTATAGGAATCATACCTTTAGGAAATCAGGATGGAGATAACAAGTTTAATACGAAAAGAACAGACACATAAATTAAATGAAGACAATCCCATAAGACTGTAATACACTACATTATAAAAATTAACGCATACGACAAATAGAAACATATAAAAAATCACTATTTCTATATTTTTTTTTAACATGGTTCTACATTTCTGCACATACAAAGGTACTTCTTCTAATAAAAAGTACCTATATCAATAATTTTTAGTTTTCTAATAGAAAAAAAAACTATTAGATTCCAGTTTATGTGGATTCAGATAAGAGATTTTGTAACATTAAAACTGCACTTTTATATCGGTTATTTATGAATAAGAATTCAGAAAATTTTCAGTATGATTAATATAACTAAATCAAAAAATATAAAAATGTCACAGAGTGTATAATGTATAATATTCAAATATTACATTTTTTTAAATTAAAAATAGCCATTCAAGTATCTTTAATTTTTTTAAATTTCAACTAGAAAAATGATCTAAAAATAAATTACCCGGTAACTTTTTTATGATATCTGTAATTAAATAAAAATACGTTATTAATGTACGACGCTTGGAACTATATTATGTTAGGTAACGTTTTAATAATAACTATGCATTGTAGGTATATATTACAACATTATAAAACTTACCATTTCTATAGTGTTCATCTTGGGATCCTACAAAATAAAATAATATACATAGTTTTAATAACACTTATATATATTTTTTATGTCTCCTTTACAATACGTTATAACTGAGATGATTTAAAATTTTTTTTTCTGCCGAGTGAAAATTACAAACTTGTTTTGTAGGTACCTAGTTTAATAAGTAATGGAACATATAAAATTTACAAGATTATCATTATTTTATTTGCATTCAATGATACATTTCAAAAACGGTCTTCTATAAAATCATAATTTTATTTAAATAGGATTTATTCAAGAATAATAGAAATAGAAATAGGATTTTCTTCTTATTATATTTTAAAAAGTTTCATTCCTTGAATTGGTAGAGTAATGTACTTGATGTCCTGGTTGTAAACGTATACTAATTGTATAATTTACAAAACAGTGGTGAACATGTATAAGGTTAGGTTTGGTTAAGTGAGGTTAGGGTGATCTGACTTTGGTAACAACGAGCATCGTCAGGAAAATCGGCTCATGGGAGATTCTAGAGGACCAATCATTGAGCGACCACCAGTACGCGTACTACAACCTAAGAGTGACGGAGAGTGAACTACAAGCACGGAGAAATGGTTGGGCTTGGAGAAAACTTGATGTAGAAAAACTGGACTCGTTCATTGCGACGGCAAGAGTACCGTCAACAGAAGATGTAGAAAACAGATCCATTGACTGCTCTGAAATCCTCAGAGATACGTGTAACAGCTGTATGCTGAAAGGAGAATATAAATGGGAAAAAAGCCGTGTTACTAGTGGTCATCCAAAATATCCGATCTCAGGAAGGAATGCATCCACGCAAGGAGGAGGATTCGCAGAACTAGTAATCATGGCGAAGACTGCATTTAAATACTAGAAGAATATAGGGCTCTGAAGATAAAGGTAAAAATAGAAAGACGACAAATTAAAGAAAATTGTTGGTGGGAACTCTGCAACCAGGTAGAAGCGGATCCTAGGGGCATCCACTATAAGATAGTCATAAAAATCTGGTCGGTGGCGTACCGATAACGGAGATAACGATTCCCAGATGGTTGGAACTAATAGTTGATACACTGTTCCCGAATCATCAGCCATCAATATGGCCATAATCATAAGTCCCACTGATTACCAGCGAGGAATTACAATCAATAAGCCTACCGATGAACAAGGCACCGGAGCCTGATGGAATCCCAGATGTCATAGTGAAGCATGTAATCCGAAAAAATGTGAATTTAAATGAGGTATGTTCATCAGATGTCTCACTCAAGGGAACTTTCCAAAAGCATGGAAAGAGGCTAAGCTAGTGTTACTTCTAAAAGGCAATAAACCAATAGAGCGACCCTCGTCATACAGGCCAATTTCCCTAATCAACACAATTGGAACACTATTTAAATAGACATCAAGAAGAGACTGGAATCACACCTGGAAGTAACTAGCGGGATCAGAAATAGGAAATTTGGATTCTCGAAAGGACGTAGATGTGATATGGAATGCGATGGATGTGGTGAACAGAGCAGGTACTGGGCCACTGTACAAGAGAGAACTTGCACAATGGTCTCCCTTGACGTAGCAAATGTGTTTAATTCAGCAACCTGGATCAGGATCGAAGAGGCCCTGTTCATGAAAAGCGTGCCAGTATACCTAGTGTGAGAATTTTGATGAGCTATCTCAACGACAGGTCACTTCTGTATAGTAAAAAAAAAGCATGTAGAGGTCACCAGTGGTATACCTCAAGGGTCTGTACTCGGCCCGAAATTATGGAACATAATGTACGACGACTTGCTGCGTAAGGAGATATACAGGGACATACCAAGCTCTACTTATAGTCTTTGCAGATGACGTCGTGGTTTTGGCTACTGGACACACTACTACTCTTCCATAGAAAGCAATGAACCCGTTCTAAGACATAGTTGCAAGTTGAATATCTAATTGTTGGACCAAAATTGCCAACCAATGCCTAATTGGGGCATATTTAGCTCGACCCTTATAGCCTTTGAAGATGACATCGTGGTTTCTGCTACTGGACACACAACTACTCTTCCGGAGAAAGCAATGAATCTGTCCTTAGCTTTAGTGACAAGTTGGATGGCTGGACGGGGCCTAATACTATTGGTTGGCAAGACGGAAGAAATAATGCTAACCACCAAACGAGGATATACGATCCCGAGGTTCTTATTGAGGGCAAATTACCCGAACCAAAAGAGCACATTCGCAATCTAGGTGTAGAATTATGTAGGAAACTAGGATTTGGAAAACACCTGGAATGTGCGGCAGCAAAGGCTATGAAGATAATCACGTCGTTGTCAAGGCTGATACCGAATATCAGTAAACCGAAACCAAAGAAACGACAGCTCCTTATTTCAGTCGCCTTAAGTCAGCTGTAGGGATGCGCGATTATAACAATCGATAAATCGACCCTTATCGATTAATCAATTTTACAATTAATAAAAAAGAAAAAGATATGTTAGAAGCTTTCGAGATGTGATTTTTGGTAAAAATTCAGAAAATAAGGTGGATCGAAAATTACTTCACGCAGATAAAGGTTTGGAATTTGAAAATAAACATTACAAAAAAGTTTTGCAAGAATATGGAATTAAATTGTACCACACTCAAAATGAAGAAAAATCGTCAATTATTGAAAGATTAACAGAA
>NC_042494.1:169781772-169788134 GCF_005508785.2 Acyrthosiphon pisum | reverse complement strand
TCAAAAAGAAAGATGGAATTAGTGTTTCAAAAACATTTGAAAAAATAATAAACTGGCAAAAGAACAAAATCATCAAGCACCAAAATTACTTCACGCAGATAAAGGTTTGGAATTTGAAAATAAACATTACAAAAAAGTTTTGCAAGAATATGGAAATTAAATTGTACCACACCCAAAATGAAGAAAAATCGTCAATTATTGAAAGATTTAACAGAACCTTAAATGGGAAAATGAGATTACATTTTGAAGTCACAAATTCTAAAAAATGGATTAAAATTTTACAAAGTCTAATTGATGAATATAATTTCAAAGACATACATCGATCAATTGGTATGAAACCTTGTGAAGTAAATAAATCTAACGAAGATGTTGTTCTACACAAATTATTTTCTTCAAAAAACAAACCTGATCCAAAAATTAAATTTAGTGTAGGTGACAGAGTAAGAATAAAAGCATATAAAAAAACATTTGGTAATAAATATAGTAATAATTGGGCAAGAGAAATATTTATACTTAAAGAAATTTTAAACACAAATCCTATTACTTATAAAATTATAGATTTAAACAATGAAGAGATTGATGGGAGTTTTTATAACGAAGAGTTACAAAAAACAAAATTTTAAATGTTAGTTTTAATAAAAATTATTTTTATTAAAAAAATGAATGTAAAAAAAAAATAAAAACATAATATAATAAAGAATGGAAGGTTTAAACAAAATTGAAACTTTAATTAATGAAATTAATACATGTAATAAAATGAATGTATTAAATAAAAAAACACGTCCTGACAAATATTGTGTTAAATGTAATTTAACAATTGGTTATAAAAATTGGTCTGCTCATTTGAAAACTTATAATCATCAAAACAATGACAGAGATCAAACGATTATAACTTTTAGATTTAATAAAACATACAAAGGTATACCAATTAAACAAGAAAGATTAAAAAATTATATTTTTTTGAAATTAATGCAAAATAACATAAAAAGAAGTATAAAAAAAAATAAATGTTATGTGCAACTTAGTGCTTTTGAATATTATGAAAATTCTAAGAATGTTAAATATAATCTAAATGAAATTCCAATTGATGGAAATATTTTCATTATTAATCAAGGAGATGTTGATTTTGGAAATGGAAAACCTTTTATTTCTAAAGTATTACATTCACCAACTTGGTTAGAACTTTGTCAAGTAGCTAATGAGCAAATTATTACAACAGGTGATTATAGTCACTTTTATCTAGATGAAATTAACATTATTCAAGATTTAGGAAATGTTAAAATGTGTGAATTTAGTATGGGCTCTTAATTAAATGTTATTTTTAATAAAAATTATTTTTATTAAAAAAATGAACGTAAAAAAATAATTATATTTCGTATAATAAATGGAACGTATAAATAAAATTGAGAACAATGTTAATGGAAACGTTAACAATAATAAAATGGAGATCAAAACTTGCATTAAATGTAACTTAACAGTTACTTACAAAAATTGGTCTAGACATTTGAAATCTATTCGTCATCAAAACAATGATCCAGATCAAACAATTATACCTCGATTTAGAAAAACATACAGGGGTAGAGAAACAACAAATATAAGAACAAGACAAGAGAGAATACCAAGAACAGATAAAACTTGTGACATTTGTAATTTAACAATTAAATACAACAGTTGGTCTAATCATTTGCAGTCTATTCGTCATAAAAACAATGGTATAAGACCAAAACAAGAGACAATACCCAAACCACATAGAGTTTTCAAATTTAATGCAAAAATGTTTGAACCAAAAACAGACAAAACATGTAATATTTGTAATTTAACATTTAAATACAACAGTTGGTCTAAACATTTGCAGTCTATTCAACATAAAAACAATGTTATAAGAACAGAACAAGAGAGAATACCCAAACCACATAGAGTTTTCAATTTTAGTTCAAAAATGTTTGAAAATAACAACACGATTAGACCTGTTTTAAAAACTGAAGAAACAGCATTTCAAAGTAGATTAATAACTTATATTATTGAGAATAACATGGGGATTAAAGATGTACAAGTGTTTTTAAATCGCTTAGATAAACCAGTTAAAGGACGACTTAAAGAAGCATTAGAAAAGGAAAATTTAAAAGTTAATTTTATATTATATGCTGTATATAAGAGAGGTCATGATGAAACAAATATGGAATATAAAGAATGTAATTTTAAAACAGAAAATGAATTCTTAACAGAAAATTCTGACTTAAGTGATTATTATACAAATGTAAAAATTAAAATTGTAAACGAAATAGAAGATTTTGTAATGAAACATTCTCAATGGAGACTTCATGAAATTTTAAGTTTGAATATACATATAAATAAATGTACTCCTTTAAGAGGATCTTCGTATATTCCATTACCCAAAGACATTCAAGATAAACATGCTGTTATAAATGTTCAAAATGAAGATGACAAATGTTTTCTTTGGGCAATACTCTCTGCCTTACATCCTGCTAAAAAAGATGGTGTGACGTCCAACGCAAACTGATATTATTATAGTTATATAGGTAAAACAGGTACATTGCGAGCGCGAGGTGCGATAAGACGACTTATCCCGCGCGCCTCAGTCTCCGCCGATCCAATACTGCACCACCGTACCGGCAGTCGCACACACGCTCCCCTCCTAGTACCCACGGCTCAGAGTACCGGCCACTCCTGTTAGTGTTACGTATGTGACCCCCTCCCTCACCTGTCGTTTTTCTCCGTGCCTCGAAAAGTTCTGGCCGACACCAGCAAAAGCCACCACTACCTTTTTTCCCGTCTCAGCTACCACACACCATGAGCGAGTAGCAAGCGTTTTTGCTGGTGCGCCGAAGGGCGGCACAGGACACCATTTACTGGTAACGTTTTTGGTAAATGCATTTTAATATTATTATTATTCTCACCGTGGCCGGTACTTTTATTATTATACTATTATTATTTTTATTATTGCCATATTTGGCCGATTATTATTATTATACTTGTGTATCATGGCATATTATTGTTGTTCTCTCGCCGGTAACCGCTCCGTCGGAGCCGTGTGGTGAGTAATGTGTCATTTTTTATTTATATTTTGTCCGAGTTTTATGCCGGTGGCTTTCTCGGCGCCCACCTTAAATTAATAAAAAACCTATTTCTTTAACCTACGTATTATGTTTTTTTTTTACTATTGTCAGGGTCGCATGACTCTCGGGTCATGAGCAATATGACTCGAGTTGTCAGAGACCCAAGACATAAAAAAAAATCCACGGCACTCCGGCTTTCGGGTCTCGGTCCGTGGTTGGCGACCGTGAAATGTTCGAGGCGGCCACATGACTCTCGAGAACATAACGATGAATATGATCGAGCAGTCACAGATGGCGACCGTGACAGGACACTTGTTAAAAAAAAAAAAAAAAAAAAAAAAAAAAGACCAAAAAAGAGAAAAAAAAATTGTTCATATTATTAAATATTAAATATTATATTGGGTACATTTTGGACAGTAATATGACCGGCATTGGATTAAAATATTTGACTGTATTGTGGGTATCTGAATAATTATTTTATTTTGGTATGGTATGTTTAATCACGGAAACGGCGATGACCAGTAAAAGTGAATAGTTACGTAAGGTGGAGACGACGCCGACGGTCAAAGGCCGAAGTCACACGCCAAGTACGGGCGTTGTGCGGCATTGCCGCGACTTCGTTGTGCGATAACGCCGAAGCAGGTATCCGTGGAAACAATTACACACAATATGGTTGATTTAATATAATACAAATTATAATAATCCGTGTGTAAATAAAAAAAAAAAAAAAGGTATAAATCGATCTTTTTGAGATCGCATAGGGTGTTTGCGAAGGTGATGGCTTTCAGCTCGAACCACCAAACGGTTATGCTTGGTTAGTGTAGGTACCGGCCCGGTGAATCTTAGGTGATAGGTCCCTGTACAGAGCAAACTGTTGTCTGCGTATTTTCCAGAAATGCTCCAGTGTAATATTGGTATTGGTGCCGTGATGAGTACCTACTGACTGCCGATGCTGGGAACGGAGAGTATTGCGTGTGTGCGTCGCCATCGTCCGGGTGTTTGATCTGACCAAAACAGGTTTCATCACTGCTGAACTACACCGTCACCACCGCCGCGAAACTGCGATCCAGGTGTCATCTCGTCATCATGGTGTAAGTTTGATCGGCGGAGATGGGGCGTAATGTTAAGTTCTTATCTGTACACGTCGACGTGTGTGCCTGTATATATATATATCTCATCCCATTTTACCTGGATCACTTTCATGACCAGTAGCAATTTATTTTATCGGTCTACCGCCGCGCCGCTGACTATCTCTATAATATTAATATTCTATTTGTGGGTGCGTATCGTTCCAGCACAGCTGTGCGGTCGTTCCCCATATTATTTTGTTTAGTAAGTAATTAATTCTGATAGTATCAACGTTCTACGTACATCATCATTATCATCGTATTGCATATTTATTTAGTTTAGTCCTGATCATGCTCATATAGCCCATCAGTCGAGGTTTTGTTTTTGTTCGCCTGGTATACTGTCTGACGACGATTTTTTCCGTCCACCGTATAGATCCACGCGCGTGCAATTCAGTTTTTTATTAATGTTTTATTTTTGCAACGATGATTTTTTTTGTTTTATACTTTATACGTAGTCGAATCCCGGTTGGTAGACTGACTAAAAAAAAAAACAAAAAAAAAAAATTAATGATCCATGTTAGGCCCGTACACACACCGACGGTTAGTTATAAGTTTGCCATACGTTTGTAGCCCGCGGTGATTATCGTCACCCGCAATGTAGGTTGTCGCACACCTGTGCCGTCGTTGGTACGTCCCGTGCACGTATGGGGGAGGTCATCAGGAGTATTAGTGCCTACTTAGTAGGAGCGTAATATGATTACTTGGTGTGGTGCCTAACACTATATCCATTTTATTTTTATTAATGGTTAGTGTTTACGAAGTTGTTGATGCAGTCTCGACGATAATCGTGTTTTCTTATGATTCCGTACCAACAATTCTGATTGTTGTCGTTCAAAATTAATAATTATTTTTGTATTCTCCTAGTACTGTGTGAGTACAACTATTATTCGTTAATCATTTTAATCTATTATTCGTGTAATATCGAGTTATTTTCGTACTCTTTATTTATTATTTTTATTATACTATTCCTTTGAATTATACACATATATTATAATATATCCCGCGCCACGGTGATTTTCAAATGTTATTACCAAACAAACTAGTGTGTTGTTCATGTGTCGTCCCGGCGTTACCGGTGATAATTTTCATTAATAGATTTATTTAATTAATCATTTTGCTATCGACACATTTGTCCTAGGATATTCATCCTCGTTTTTACATATTGTTTTTTTCCTCAATTAATCTTTTGTCGTAAGGCCATTAGAGATTTATTAATTTTTTTTTCTTGCTGTTCGGCAGTCGTATTAATATTTGTTTCGTCCACAATATTTATTGTAGACCGTTTTTGTTACGTTCCAACGTCTCTTTGTGTTTTTTTTCTGTTTTTTTTGGAATCCTGTTGGTTGACCTGTTCGTGGATGGACAGTGCCGGGAAAAGAAACACCAAGCCACCAGTCCGATTAATTGATCAAATTCTCCAACCAGAAATTTTGACCCCGCCCGAATCCAACATGTCTCCTATTGTCACAACGTCTATAGTCACTGAACCCACTGGGTCCCTAACGATGAGCTCTAGTCAGTCCGTACCCAAGCCGACAACACCCGGTACAACGATTGAGAATATGTTTAAACAGTTAATGGCAGGTCAACGGTCCAACGAAGCCGAAATCCAGGCCATGAGGGAGGATATGACTGCGCGGTGGGATGCATGTTTGGAGAGATGGCAGGCAATTGATACACGAACTACAAAACTAGAGGATGATATGGTTCGTTCCGAACATCAAACAGTTAAAATTAACGAAACTATCGAACTCAACACCAACCGCATAACCTCGTTGGAGGACGAAGTTCGTACCATCCGGAGTGATTTTAACCGTTTTGTCAAGCAACCGAATCCAATACCCCCAGCCAATGACACAGCTGGGCTACTAACGCACACTCTAGCACCGCCGGATATATCCAAAGATTTTCGATCATTTAAGGGGAACACCATACCTACATCATCAACCATGAATCCCGTTGGGAATTATACAATGTTGAATACCACAGGTCAGGGTCATTCGTCATTCTTTGGGTCTCAGGAACGCCTCAACGATGCTGTATCGGAATTCTCAGGACAAACCCGTTCCATCCATCCAGAACACTTTATCCGCCAACTAGATGCATATTTTGAGAATGTTCCAATGTCAGCAGACCAACAATTAATTTCTGCACA
>NC_042494.1:169781042-169781722 GCF_005508785.2 Acyrthosiphon pisum | reverse complement strand
TACTGTAAAACAAAACAAAAAAGCTTGAGTGTTTATGATGATAAAAGATTTATTTTAGAAAATGGTATTGACACATTAGCTTGGGGACATTATAAAACAAATATATGTAGAAATGACTTTGTAAACCATCTCAATACTCTAATTATAAATCAAAACAAAAAAGATTAGATTAAGACAAGAGAATATAAACCTGATTGAAATGCTGTTTTTTTCGTTTAAGCCAGGGAGGGCGAAACGCCCCCCCCCCCACTGTTATCGTTTGTATTTTCGACTTGAGTTTCCTCATCTGAGTATACTCTGACAAGTCCCTAGTTGTCGACTTTAAGGAAATGTGTTTGTTTTCAATGGAATATTTCCATTGAAATGCTGTATTTTTCGTTTGGAGTAGAGAGGGCGAAACGCCCTCCCTGTTAGCATTTGTATTTTCGACTTGATTTCATGTACTAGGAATGTGTCTTTATAACATAAGTATTTTGTGAAAAATATTTTAATTAATTAATTTCATAAGTTTTGTGAAAAAATATTTTAATTAATAATGACATACGTTTTGAGAAAAAATATTTTGGGGGATTTTTACAATTAGATTTGTGAAAAAATATTTCAATTATTATTGCAATTGGATTTTTAGAAAAATATTTTAATTATTATTGCAATTAGATTTTTAGAAAAATATTTTGGGG
>NC_042494.1:169773338-169780942 GCF_005508785.2 Acyrthosiphon pisum | reverse complement strand
TTATAAATAATTAAATACAATACATGATAAATCATAATTAATCTTATTTACCATATAAAATACCATGCGATTGCCAACCGACATTGATTCTTCAATTTATGGTGGGAGTTCGCTATCATAGTAGGTACTAGATAGAAATCTGTGGAGTAAGAAAACCAAACTCCGCTTCCGATAACTTCTCGAAATGAGTCAAACGATCAGCCACTGGCTATGCTGCGTTGGCTGGGGGTGTTACTTTAACAAATATAGTATAGGGATCATTCATGTTTTTTGTAATTTGTCGGTGGTTTTTCCTGTGTCTAATAAAAATGTGTATAAATAACTATTGAGAAAATCGAAAAATGACCCCTTAAAAGTACGACCTTGATCCAGTTTGATGAATAATCCCTAATCCCTATTCTACACGGGTTAAAGTAAAAATCTAAGTGACCGCAATGTAGCTATTTAATCGTACTACGTACTACGAGACATTTTTGTTGTGGGCGGCCGTATGAGTTTGGTCTCCTTATAATTTTAGTCTTCATATTAATAATAATATGTAATAACTCCGAAGAAGTTATACAATGGTATGAAACATATGTATAAATGTTTTTATCATAATGTTTAACATCTGGGTAATTGAGGTGGTCCAATTTAAGTGCCGGAAGAATATTAGGAATTCTCCCCTATAATCAAACTAAAAAAATAACAAATTAATTTAACTCAAAACTCTTTTTATTTTTATTTTTTAGGTCCCAATAGTGACAATTATACTCCACTTTACTTTTGTGATAATATCTATACATATGATTATTAAGCGGATTTTAAGGATAAATACATATTTAAATTTAAATAATATAATTAGTACTTTATTAGATAATAATATGTTATAATGTTATGATTTATATACCTAAGATATATGTATCTACTAGCTGTCCCGACACAGCGTTGCCCGTGTGTTAGTGTTTAATTTAATTGTATTGATAGTACTAATATTACGTGGAATTCACAATTTAATCGTGTGTGTGTGTGTGTGTGTGTGTGTGTATTAATTGTTATAGAACTATTAGATTCATTGATTAAATAATATTATTATTTTTTATTTTATCTTTGTCGTGTACTTTTAATTATGATGGTTAAATGTGAGATAATTAGTATTTTATTAGATAAAAATATGTTATAATGTTATGATTTATATACCTAAGATTTATGTGTCTATAATTATAATTGTTATTATACATTGTACTAATAACATAAATTTATATGATAAAGCAAAATGTCTTATATTAGGTTTATTATGTGCTTATAAATTCTTACCCCACAGTTATATTTTTTTTTAAATTTGCATTGTAACTAACAAATTATTTTGTAGAACTTTAAATTTTACAATTGATGAATTAATAAAACTATATTTAATATGAGTTAATTTTGTATAAAAATACGCATCGATTCATTTTACCTACCCAAGATTTTATTAATTTAATTTTTGAAACATACGTATTTTAACGATTTAAGAAGAATAATGCAAAAATCAATTTTCGGAAATTTATTGTTTTGAAAGGTATATTTTTAAAAAGTTTGATTTTTTATGTTATACGCATGTGCAAAAAGCATCACACCGTACTTAATTGCACCCGCAACGCTTATAAGGTTATAACTAATTTTGATTTTTTTTTTACGTACCATTTTAATGAGTTAATAATTACGGGGAATTCAGAATTTTACACATGGTCTCAGTTTTGAAGTTTTAGTATTTTTTTTTTTAATATTTTACATAGCACCTACTTCAATTCTCTCCACCAAAATATAGATGTTAGTGTTGAAGTTGGCCTAAACCGTTTCAAAAATCTCCTAGTAACTTTTGAAATATGTACCAATTATACATTTTTTTTTATGAGAAAATATGGTTATTTCGCGCATTCAAATGGATCTAAGAAATGTGGATTTGGGTGATAGTGGTGGGATATGACCGATTTTAGATTTTGCATAACCACTTTTCCTCGGCGAATGGAGTATAATACTTCCGATTATCTAATATGTAGTTATGGGCAATATTGAAGACTTCAGTAATGTACCTATTTTGCCTATTCAATTCACTGTGCAACACATTATATTTATGCGCACAGTTTAAAACAATTAATAGTTACAGGCTGTATAACCATGTGTTTTCAAGAGATATAATATATTATGTATCCACGATGGTCAATCCCTCTTTGGTGGTTAGAATTAATACCTATGACCTCCTACAATATTTCATTAAATTAACCATAGTTATTTTTTGTGTACAATATGTCTATACACAATTATATAATATGGGACAATAATATAAGTGTTGAAAGTGCAGCTTGACAGACTAACCGTTTTGGTATTAATATAAATGAATAACACGACAATATGATTATGTATAAGAATAATACATAACAACGTACAACTGGACAATTTAACGTGACTGTACACACACACCGTATACGCACTGTACGACGGTGCCTGCGCAAGTGAGTATTACATACTGCAAAGGCCCTATATTTATGATTAGTTGAGGTCATCCCGTATCCGTATACAATATAGAAGGCGATAGTAAAAGTGTTGCACAGCTATATCGTAACTGCATAAGTATCTATTAGAAAACGACATTGTACACGCACGTGTGTTTACATGGTTTGAATAGGTACTAATATTAATTGTATATTTCAACACCCTCCCTCAATTAATAATTTCTTTAATTGTAGTCACTCCTATGGCTGACCGCAATTTCTCGAAACGCTCCTTGACCAAAGGTTTTGTTAGAATGTCTGCAATCTGGTCCTCCGTTCCAATGAACTGCAATTGAAATTGTCCATCTTCATACTTTTCCCGAATGAAGTGATATCGTACGTCTATATGTTTCGTCCTCTTATGAAACTCCGGATTCTTAACTAAACGTGTAGCACTCTGATTATCAATGAATAATACCGGTTGTTTATCACCTGTTTTTGATAAGCTTTTTATCAACCGCGTAATCCACATGATCCCTTTGGCTGCTTCACTCGCCGCTACATATTCGGCCTCTGTCGAAGACAGTGACACGCATTGTTGTCTCTGCGATGTCCCAGAGTATGTTCCATAAGTATCCCGACGTCAAACGTCGTGTTTGAATGTCAACGCGTAATCTGCATCACTAAATATTTCTAATAACAATTGTGTATTATTATTAAAATATAAACCATAATTAAATGTTCGTTTGACATATCGTATAGTCCGTTTAATCAAGTCCCAATGTGCTTTAGTCGTGTTTGCTAAAAAATGACTAGGAAAGTTCACTGCATATGCTATATCTGGTCTTACATGGTTTGAATAGGTACTAATATTAATTGTATATTTCAACAATAAGTATACCATAATTTAATTGGCATAATAATAATAATTAATTGAAATATATTGTATATATAAATTTAAAAATGTGTCTCTCTGCTGTACAGATGGTTACAAGTGGGTCATTGTAATGGATAGTGTGAAATTATATTGAACATAGTAGAAGCCTTTTATTAAATATTCAAGCTTTTTTACCAAGCAAATAATGTTTTACTGACATTTATAGAAAAAATACTAATAAAATTTAGATAAAGTACTTATCACGTACTAATTGAACTGTTTATGTGTAGGTATCTAACGTCTACTATATTTGTGACGATATGCTATAATAATATATGATTTAATGTAAAAAATATTAGTGCCTAACCAACTTGCTATACACTTATACCTCATTTTATACTTGTCGATGTTTCTACAAGCTTCCGTTTCTATTAAGTGATACCAACAGTTTTATGCATTCATAGATATACCCTAAAACGATTTCGACAGTATGTTTCAATTTTTTCTCAGTTAAACAGTGTCTGCCTCACGTAAAATTGTCCAAGATCTGCATTAATAAGACAACAAAAACAACAAAAATAGTTATAATAACGCCCATAAATATAAATAAAAATCAAAACGATTTATTCTAAACTACGATAAACACTAATGTTAAATTAAGTTTTGGTTCAAAATAAAGGAATTTTTTTCTTTTCAAATACAATCTCTGATTTTAATACATATTGGGGTAATCATAATAAAAATAATAATAATAATATATTATTTGATTGACTGATATGGCTTGATTTAAAAAATGAGACCTGAAGTCAAATATCGCCCGGTGCCAATACCACTTGTAGATGGATGACCACACAGGTTCAATTGACAAATCTTCGCTACATAAACACACGTCTTTTAACCAACGATATCCTCCCCATAGTTAAACAATATAAATTCTATATAACCAAATAATGTCCTATGTTACCGTAGGATAATTAATAGAAAAAAATTATTATAAAAGAATTATTGTATTGAGAATTTCTTATATTTCTTCCGGCTAAATTGATAACTATATACCTTATTGGGGCCCCACAATTTAATCCGACGCACATTTAAATGATTCTTTATTGCATTTTATATACGGTGTGAAAATGTTTCTTTTATAGTTTGAGCCACATTTTAAAACATTTGTGTTTACGTAGTATATAGGTCAGCCTATGATATGCATTTTTATATTGCCATAAAAGTAACACTTATTTTACTATTAAGTATAACGTAGGCTGATTTCATTTTTGCCGGAAATGATGTGTAGTTTATTATTTTTTTTTTTTTTATTAAGATTTGATTGCCTGATCCCTTCAACAACATTAAAGTGCATTGCACATAATATATTATATTTAATATACAATATTTTTTTGCAAAACTTAATTTAATATAGTTACAAAGATTTATTACAAATTTTAAAAATGAACGAGATGTCCTCATTAACAAAGGGTATTATTCGCCTAATAGGTTAATGCAACAAATAGTTTTTGAAGAATAATGGAATAGAAAAAGGGATGTCAGACAGAAACTGACGATTTAGGGAATGTGAGCGATCAGTTAAGAAATCTAAATTGAGACGTCTTGTAGCTCCACGTTAATAATAATGTTGTGTATGAGGGATTTGTTGCAAAGAATCAGCGAACAATGACCAACAATACCAAATTTACAATATTGGTACTAAAATGTATACCTATACAACAATTTTATTTAGTAATTTAAAAGTAGAAAGAGAGGTCCAAATTCGTAATATAAAATTAATATATAAGTTTTTATGTAGTAATCATTGATTTAAAATTGAAGTATAGATTTAATGTTTTTTGTAATCGGTGATTTTTTATTTTTTATAATTTTCAAATTTATATAATACTAGCTGATCCCGTGCACTTCATTACCCGTTAAATGTACAAACTGTATATGACTCAAATTCGTTAATTGTTCAATGTCTCATTTAACATTCGGTATATGATGTTCTAGATTTATCTTAACTTTTCTGTTAACCTGACCCCGTGCTGTTTATATGTAAGTGTATGATTTAACTCTAATAAAGTATCAAAGTTATACCAAGTCTTACATAATACGGTGGATTAATATAATAAATTAATACATAAAAACAACCTAACTTAACCGTACTACAATCCGACGAATAAAAAAAAACCAAATTTAACCCTTTTTAAATTAGCCTATCTTCTTCCCACAGATCTGCACACAAACATCCATTTATATAAAATATAGCTGATCCTGTGCACTTCATGGCCAGTAAAAAATTACAAAAAAATTATGATTGTTCCACTCCTTTTTGGTGTAACTCACTGCAGTAAGTGCAACTCAGCCATAGGAGCCAAGATCATGGGTGACAAGATCATGGGAGCCAAGTAATCATGGTAGCCAATTAACAAATAACAAAACACCAAACATTAATTTTTTTAATTTATTATAATTTATTCCTCATAATTATATATATCATTCATTAATTACGACAGCAACATTAACAAACAAAAAAATTAAATAAAAAAAAACCACATAGAGTGTATGTTGCTACGTGTCAACGATACACTACTGTGTGATTAATATTGTAGACTTATGAGGCCATAACTCCGGAATTACTTATAGCACAGCATACAAACTTAGATAATAGCCGATTCTCAGACATATATATTGATAAAAATAATAAAACTAATCAAAAAACATGCCCGATTAATCAATAGCAACCAATATATAATACACTATTATTTTTTATATAATATATAACCAATAGCAACCATTTATAAACAAATATTTCTATCGTAAATATTAATATTTTTATTTTATTTTTTTCTAGACAACCCATATCACTTAGGGGTAAGAAAAATAGATGTTGGCCGATTCTCATACCTACTGAATATGCATAAAAAATTTCATAAAAATCGATCAAGCCGTTTCGGAGGAGTATTGAGACTAACACTGTGACACGAGGGTGACCGGTCAAAATATCTTCGAAATAATATCTTTGGTCAAAATATCTTAGTCAAAATATCTTATGGCAAAATATCTCATGGCAAAAATGTTTTTGGTCAAAATATTTTTTAAACTAATTTTTTAGTTTATATTCATATAATTTATTTATCTCTATATAATCAAATATACGTCAAATATATCGGCTATCGGTTCTATCGCCGTGTGAGCCGTTGTATTACATAGGTATTATTATTATATTATCTCCTATCGACATTTTATATCTTTATAACTGCTAGTCTACTTATTGCGAAAACTGGCCGGTGATCCCCGTCAAAGCGTCACTATAGGTATTGACTACGTCTACATATTATGCCATTAAGATAAAAATGGTATAAGGCTTATCGGCTTATATACATTTTAAGGTACATTTCCACAGCCCCCCCCCCCCCCAAATTATGGAGTTTGAATTTTTTTTTCACCATTCGTTTGTAGCCGGTTTGTATTGGTTTGTAATCTATTTTTTTCGTTTGTAGAGATTTAGTTTTTTTTTAAAATCAAAACTTTGGTGGGGGGGCTGGGGAAATTCCCAAGTTTGGAATTTTTATTTAATTTAGATTTTTTATTCAACCAGGCTTTTATTCTATTTAGATTTTTCAATAAAAAATGGTTTTTTATTCAAATTAATTTTTTTTATTCATATAAGACTTTTTTTTATCCGATATAGGATTTTTTTTCATCAAGGATTTTTTATTTAATTTAGATATATCAATAAATAATCGTAATTTCGAATTATTTTTTTTATTCCTATTAGACTTTTTTATCCAATTTAGATTATTTTATCCGATTTAGGATTGTTTTTTACTTAACTGTTTTTTATTCAAATCAATTTTTTTATTCAAATTAACATTTTTTCATTCATATAAGACTTTTTTTTTAATCTAATTTGGCATTTTTTATTCGATTCAGTTTTTTTATTCAACCAGGCTTTTATTCTATTTAGATTTTTCAATAAAAAATGGTTTTTTATTCAAATTAATTTTTTATTATTCATATAAGACTTTTATTAATCCGATTTAGGATTGTTTTTTACTTAACTGTTTTTTATTCAAATCAGTTTTTCTATTCAAATTAGACTTTTTTTGATCTAATTTAGATTATTATTAAGCAAGGATTTTTTATTTAATTTAAACTTTTCAATAAAAATAGTTTTTTATTCAAATTAATTTTTTTTTCATTCATATAAGACTTTTTTATCCGATTTAGTTTTTATTTTAAATCAAATCTAAATCGGATAAAAAGTTCCAAATTAGATAAAA
>NC_042494.1:169772229-169772929 GCF_005508785.2 Acyrthosiphon pisum | reverse complement strand
AGATTTTTCAATAAAAACTGATTTTATTCAAATTGATTTTTTTTTATCATATAAGAATTTTTATCCTATTTAGGATTTTTTTCAATAAGGATTTTTTATTTAATTTAGATATTTCACTATATAATGGTCTTTTATTCAAATTATTTTTTTTAATTCCAATTAGACTTTTTTATCCAATTTTGATTATCTAATCTGATTTTTTTTTTTCACTTACATGTTCTTTTATTCAAATCAGTTTTTTTTATTAAAATTAGACTTTTTTCTAATTTGGAACTTTTTATCCGATTTAGATTTGATTTAAAATAAAAACTAAATCGGATAAAAAAGTCTTATATAAATGAAAAAAAATAATTTAAATAAAAAACCATTATTTATTGAAAAATCTAAATTAAATAAAAAATCCTTTATGAAAAAAAATCCTAAATCGGATAAAAAAAGTCATATTAATAAAAAAAAAATTAACTTTAATAAAAAACCATTTTTTATTGAAAAATGTAAACATAATAAAAGCTTGATTGATTAATAAATCTTAATAGGATTAAAAGTTCCAAATTAAAAAAAAAAGTATAATATGAATGAAAAAAAATTAATTTGAATAAAAAACTATTTTTATTGAAAAATTTAAATTAAATAAAAAATCCTTGCTTAATAATAATACAAATTAGATAAAAAAAAGTCTGATTTAAATAGAAAAACTGAT
>NC_042494.1:169768607-169772179 GCF_005508785.2 Acyrthosiphon pisum | reverse complement strand
ATCAAATCTTGCAATGCTGCTACTACTAATGACGGTCTAACATTTTTATAAAGATAATGTTGTTTAAAACATGATTTTCTTTTCAATTTAACTTTCATCATCTTAACTGCAGCTAAATTTTCGGCACGTCGGGGCAAAATAGATGTAGTCTTAGTGAGATCTATTGGAACATTGATAACATTGCCTTAGCTGTCCATCACTGCGGAGACATTTAAATATTTTCATAAATGGTAATCTAAGTGAAACCATCTGCTTTTCAATTTGATTTAGTTGAGTAACTGAAGGTGGAACACTGTTCAACTCAAAACTATTTTCTATGTACAATGGAGGAAATTTTTATTTCTTCATATGCGGATGACAACTTGTACATATCTGTACACTACTCTGGGCATCACTTGGAATTGACATCCCTAATTGCCTGAGGAGATCAGAGTTGCACTTATTGACACTGGACGGGAAACGTAATCGATGGCACGAATAACATTTTTCTGATAAACGTTGTGATCTTTTCAAAGTATATTCAGAAATTAAAACATCTTCCCTCTGTCTGGTTTCATTTAATTTCTGCCGTTCTCTTCTTTTATATGATGTAGAATTTGGTGTTTTTCTTTTACTAGATATATTTTGCCGAAGACTACTGTCAGACGGTATTCTTCTCTTCTTCATGTTTTGAGCGTTCTTTACTTGATATGTGTTTTTGAAAACTGAATTTTCCAGTCTTTTTGATCTGTTTATTTCACTGGTAATCTGGTTTTTAAGTTTATTCGACGGATCTTGCAAACGTTTGTTCATGTTCTTACGACAAGTGATCTGGTGTTTTTTTCTATTTACTGGATCTTGCAATCGTTTCAACATGGTTTGACGACTGGTTATCTGGTTTTTAACTTTATTCGCCGGATCTTGCAGTCGTATCTCCATGTTTTTACGACTGGTGATCTGGTTTTTAAGTTTATTCGCCGGATCTTGCAAACGTTTGTTCATGTTCTTACGACAGGTGATCTGGTGTTTTTTTCTATTTACTGGATCTTGCAATCGTTTCAACATGGTTTGACGACTGGTTATCTGGTTTTTAACTTTATTCGCCGGATCTTGCAGTCGTATCTCCATGTTTTTACGACTGGTGATCTGGTTTTTAAGTTTATTCGCCGGATCTTGCAAACGTTTGTTCATGTTCTTACGACAGGTGATCTGGTGTTTTTTTCTATTTACTGGATCTTGCAATCGTTTGTTCATGTTCTTACGACAAGTGATCTGGTGTTTTTTTCTATTTACTGGATCTTGCAATCGTTTCAACATGGTTTGACGACTGGTAATCTGGTTTTTAACTTTATTCGCCGGATCTTGCAGTCGTATCTCCATGTTTTTACGACTGGTGATCTGGTTTTTAAGTTTATTCGCCGGATCTTGCAAACGTTTGTTCATATTCTTACGACAGGTGATCTGGTGGTTTTTTCTATTCACCGGATCTTGCAGTCGTATGTCCATGTTTTTACGACTGGTGATCTGGTTTTTAAGTTTATTCGCCGGATCTTGCAAACGTTTGTTCATATTCTTACGACAGGTGATCTGGTGGTTTTTTCTATTCACCGGATCTTGCAGTCGTATGTCCATGTTTTTACGACTGGTGATCTGGTTTTTTAGTTTATTCGCCGGATCTTGTAGTCGTTTTTTTGTACATTTCAAATTAAGAATTTTTCTTTGATTTATAATATCTTGTGAAGCAAGATATAACCGTTTTCTTAATTTATCATTTTCAAGTTCTTGTACGCGAAAACTTTCATTGTCACGGGACCGTGTCTTGGCTTCTTTGTTTTTTAGTGCACGTTTTGATAGGCGTCCCATTTTGAAAAAAAAAAAAAAATAAAATACTATAACTTCTTCTACTACTTCTAGGAATGAATGAAACTTCTGTCAACTTCCGTCAACCTAAAAAACAAACAAATACAAATATAGTTTAATATTGTGGAACAATAATAATAATAATAATAATAATAACATTAGTTAATTAAATACAACAAAACCACAACTGACTGCCACTGAATGACTAGAATTCTAAAAAAAATTTAATATACCCACTATAAAAAAATAATTTAATGTAAATAACAGCTGGGTAGGATAATAGTTATGTCATTGTGACCAAGACCTGACTAGATATTTATTTTATTTTATTGTTGAAATAATACACCATACCATAGACAAAACTAGGTATTTTATTGACCTGACTGGCTTCATCTATAGTTTTACCTATGCTCCTTGATTTTAATAAATATTTTACACAAACAAAGGAACACAGGATAACAGAAAACATATGCGTATACAGTGTTACAGCTAAAAATTTGCTAGCCTAAGTTTATTGCAATATATATTTTTAAAATTATATAATTATTATAAATGTATTTAATTTTAATAATGAAATACTATCTAGGTAACTAATATATTATGAAAACAAAAAAATTTAGTTGCTATTATTTGATTTTGTTTCAAGATGATTATCATATTATGTTGTAACTTATTGATGAATTAAAAAAAAATAGAAAGAAACCAATGACCAATAGTAACCTATAACTTAGTTTTTTAGCAAAGCTGGGCAAGTTATTCATTTTTTTCAACTAGTTAAAGTTATGTTACGTTGATACAAAAACTAACCAAGTTAGAATAAAAGTTATTATTTTTTAACTTATTTAGTTTTTTTTATATAGTTTAAAATACACATTTGAAAACCGTTTGTTCAAAATATGTTACGTGAGTATTACAGAAAGGAATTACTCGGTGCAAGGTCGTAACTGAAAAAAATATGGCGTGGGGGTCCAAATTTTTTTTAATATGGATACTGGACACATAATTTGTATGTTCAAAATATAAAAACTCTTGTTCTACTTTTAAAAATAATGGGGTGGGGACGGACCCCCCCCCCCTATCATTACTGCCTTTGCTCGATGTCTCAGTACTTGACTTAAATTATAGAAATATTGGTGACAATAGAAGAATTTTATTGAACAATTGCTAATTTGATAAAATTTTACAACTTTCAAGTAGGTAGGTAATAAGTAATAACTAATAACCCCTATTTCTTGGAAACTAAATATCAGTTATATGAACATAATACCAGATATAAAAAAAAACATTAATGTAATTAAAATAAATTGTAAAAAGACTTTTGGACTTGGAAGTTGTATGAATATGGCAGTTAACTAGTTGAGATGTGTTAATATCTTAATAAAAATATTTGTAACCTTAAAAAAGCATTATTAAAATTAATATAATATATAGAGATGTTACGAACTGTTCAATAATCAAACCAGAGAAATAAAAATAAAAGTTAGTTCTATAAGGTTTCTATTAGGTATCACTAATCTAAAATCTTTAGTCAATAATTCTGTGGTATGGTGGCTAAATTATAAATAAATATTAAGTATTAAATAATATCCAATTTTACTATTTTAATGTTAGATTCGAGTTCGATAAAAATATTTGAAGAGTTCGGTTTAGTTCGGGTTCGGTTGGACCTTAAATATTATGGTTTGTAACATCTATAATAATATACTGTACCTACTCTGTCCCACAAGAGACCA
>NC_042494.1:169761503-169768507 GCF_005508785.2 Acyrthosiphon pisum | reverse complement strand
TGCTACGCACCGACCAAAACTAGTTCTCCACGCGACACCCTGTCATAGGAGAACCAGTTTTGATAGCAGGGTAATGTAGAGGGATGCGCAGAACCAGTATGTTCTCTCGTGAGGCAGAGTATATTAGAGTAAACTAACTTTTAAGAATTGATAGAATTTTGTAAAATGTAAATTCGATCTCATGTATTTGCTATAATTTTTTTTTTTTTTTTTATTATTCTACATTAGTCTAAATTTCACCTAATATACATGTTTCCTCTTAATAGTAATATATAATATACAAGTAATATTTAAAGGAGGTAAGCAAACACGTTACAAAAAAAAAAAACTAATTAAATGTAATCAGTATTTTTGTTTTGTTTGTTTTCAAATAAAATAAAGTAGTCATTAGAACACAGAATTATTAACATAATAAGAAATTTACTAACAGTATGAACAGTATATAAATAATTGATAAGAAATAATATAACAAGAAAAATGTCTTTATCATAAAATGTATAGTTAATATGATAAGCATTTTCAAGGAACATTTGGATTTTTGGAATGAAAAAAAAACCACAAAAAAACTAGTTACTTATTTTTTTTAACAAATTGGATTAGATTATTTTACACATTCAACTCAACTAGTTAAGTCATAAAGTTATTATGAATTAAAAGTAACTAGTTAAGTTAAAAAAGTTACTTAAAAAGTAACGTTCTAAATAGATTTTGTACAGCTTTGGATTTTAGAACAGTGTTTCCCAACCTATTTTTCACAATGTTCGTAAACTAATAAGGAAACTTCTAGATTATATTAAAAAAAAAAATAAATATATAACAAATAAATTTAACCTTAAATTGATTAAAAATTCTTGTTCTATTTTATCTATGTATAATAATAATATAATAGTATAATAATAATAAGTATAACTAGAATTGTAGGACATAGATCTTACAATGGATATAATTACATTTTTAGTACCTAACACATGTAGGTATTATTTTACTATGATTGTAAAAAATCTATTATCATATTATTATTATATCAATTATTTCATATTTGTATATTATTTTGTATGTAGAGACTAGAGTTATACCTAAACATTTTAATTTAAAAATTTAAAAATTTATATTTAACAGAATTAGTTTTAAGAATTATAATTAGATCTAATTAGAACTAATTTAAGAATTAGTATTCATTATTCAGTACCTACCTATTGTATTATATTAAAATAAAATGATAAAATTGCTGATCATAAAAATGTTTAATAATAAAACTATATTATAATAGTTTACTTGATTTGTTTTCATAGTGGGGGGCAGTGCCGCAACAACCACAGGGACAGCCAGGGTATTGCCCCTGTAGAGAGCCGCTAATAGTTGGCTCAAGGGGCCCCACATCTATTTTAAATTTTTAAATAATTGCATTGTAATCTAATGATTAAATCAAATAAAATATATTAAATAAAAATATTTGTTTTCATAATTTATTATGCTATCTAATTTGTTGTCGAAGAACGGGGCCTCTATTTATCTATAAATGGTCATTAATATCTTAATGCTACTGCTCATTGTAGTCATATGAATAAAAAAAAAATGGTCACTGATCACTGTGCACTGTGAGGTGGGTCTTCACATTATATTTTTAGGCTTAAAAAAAAAAAAAATCACCATCATTATTCAATTTTGTATAGGTAATTTATAAAAAAATATTATATACATAGGCATTAGACCCCATACATTGACTTTGTCTGGGGCCCCAAGAATCCTAATTTCGGCACTGGTGCGGGGGGAGGGTTGCCTTACCAAAGAGATCATTATTTTTAACTCACCATAACAAAAAGGCTGGGGAACACTTATTTACTAGTATACAAAATTAATATAGTTATTTAAACAATATTTAATTTGAAATACAACTTAATTTTTATTATACAATTTAAAAGTAATGGTTATATACTTATATCCAATAACTTTTATTGAAAAATGCGGTGTGGCCGTTTGGTAATATTGAATTCCGTGGATTTTTTTCACGAGGATTTTTATCCTGAATTTTTATTCAATTTTTTGTAACCTAAAAGGTACCATCAAATTCCCCATTCATGGTTGTCTAAGTGGGAAATCGATTAAAATAATTTGTATTCATAAAATTGTTCATATATAATTTTGTTTCAAATACGATTGCAATTGTAACCTCAATTCTCAACAAATAATTTCCAAACATTGTTTTTGGGAACAATCAAATTTTCGATTAAACATTAAACCTTATTGCACGGCAATATTTTATGAAACGAGTTTTATCATTAATTATGAAATTTTAAAACAACTTACAATAAAAATAAAACATTCAAAGCATTTTCAATATAATTTAGGTAATATATTTAATTATTCTACACCCGAGATAAAAATGTTAGATACTAAATTAATTAAATTTAACATAAATAAGTTAGAGCTCATCAGAACGACGTTTCGGATATATGTATACATTATGAAAGGTATACCTATTACCTATACCTATAGAAATTGTGGGTAATAAACGAAAATGAAATACCTATAAGGTTGGTTAATATAATGAAGTGAATTTCTGCAGAGAACTATAATATAGTATTGTATATAATATTATATAATATACGAAATATTTTGTATTTTGTCATCTTGTGCTATAACACGTGTCGGCAATTACTTAATATGATAACAATAATTGCAAATAAGAAAGACCAAATGTCAAAAGCGTACCTACTTATGTAATACACACTACACCGTAAACATAATATAAGACTTGACATGACGAACATGACAATGATTGTATATAATATATACCCACTTAAACAAATATCAGCTATACCTGTATTATGGTATATTATAATTAAAAGTCAATACTAAATAATATACCTATAACAAACTACGTATCTATAATACCCATAATAGTCTATGTATAAATATAAGCCAAGAGGTAATATTATGTGGGCATGCGGTACGCAAAGGTAATAATATTACATAACAAACGTATATTACATTATAACATATTATTACGATAATATTCTAAATATGAATCTAAGGAAAAAAAATCCCCGGAAAAAATCCCCAAAGCTATACACCTATACCTAACCGTACTGTTGGGTACTTGGGTACAGCTGTCAAAAATAATAATTAATAATAATACAAATATATAGGTACAATTTGAATGATAATTATTATTATATTATTATAATATTGATAAATAGGTACATAATATTATATTGTTATAATATGATATTGCTGTATAAAATATAAATATTTATTTATTTATATTTGGATAGGTTT
The DNA here is from genome assembly GCF_005508785.2 of Acyrthosiphon pisum. Classification (NCBI taxonomy): domain Eukaryota; kingdom Metazoa; phylum Arthropoda; class Insecta; order Hemiptera; family Aphididae; genus Acyrthosiphon; species Acyrthosiphon pisum. Next base: position 169,765,228 of record NC_042494.1, on the reverse strand, counting down.
ACCATGCCCTTTGATAATAAAAATTAAAGTACAGTAAGTTGAATCTCAATTTGACAAATATTATACTGAAATTAAATAATGTTATATTATAAATGAGTTAATATTTTTAAAATAAATCGTGTTCCTGTTTATGAATCCTAACATAATAATATCTTAAATGGTACTACTATTATCAATTTTATAATTAAACGTAATAACTTATAACATTATCTAGAGGAATAAAAGTAATAATAACACTTCAATTATTTATATTTAGTGGGGTAATCGGAAAAAAAATCCCCCGACTAATAACCCCGGAAAAAAAATTCCCGACTAGGAAAAAAATCCCCAGACTACAATATTACTCACAACCACATGCAAATGGTTGAATAAATATTTTTTAAATGTTAATTAGTATCTATAATTAATATTATAATTACTACCTATATTTCATATAATGTTATTGTATACCTACTAAATATTTTTACATGTTATTTTTTTACTGTGAGTAGGTGACACCGAACAATCATACCTATATAACATTTATATAACAAGTCTTGAAAACGTAATATTTTATTTCGAGGATTTAATTTTTACAGAATTATACCAACATAATGTGTATTATTAAAATAATATAAAATGTCATTGTTAATTTTTCGAAAATTATTTATAGTTATTTATTTATATTATTATTATTATCTATATTTTGAATAATATTTTTGTATAGTATGTTTTTAACTGTATTATTTGACGTATCGATCATTCGAAATATTTTTATATGCTATACCTATTTGTGAAGTTGTTAAGTTAGTTAATTTGAATTACAAGTAATAAATTACCGTAATTGAAAACAAAATATTATTTATAAATTATAATATATAATTTTTTTTAACAATATAAATTATAATATAATATAATATACGTATATTTTGTAATTAAATATTAATTATACTAATTATTAACGTTTAAAAAATATTTGTTCAACCATTTACATGTGGTTGTGAGTAATATTGTAGTCTGGGGATTTTTTTTCCGGGATTCATTTAGTGGGGGGGGGGGGGGGTAATTTCGACGACTATATAAGTAACATATTTGTTTAGATTTTACTGTAAAATTAATTTATCATTTAACAGTCAATCATATTAAACTGTAGGTAGGTAAGTACTATTGGTAACTACTCCGTACTCGTATACGAAATCAATCTATTCATTAAAATATGTGCATTTCATGAAGTAGAAACGATAAATAATATACTGAGTGTCCATAAAAACTCTTAAACAGTAGTATAATATATAAATATTTTTCATTTTAATAAAAAAAAAAAAAATACTTATAAAAAAACAAAACTTTTACGATCAGAAGATCACGTTAATTTAAAATTAGAGTGAATCAGACCCCACCCCAAATCGCAAATTTCTTTTATATAAACTGTTAAATATCTCTAGCATCTAAGCCTCTAGGTGCTATATAGATCAGATTATCAGAAGTATCAACCCCTAGATTATTATCAAGGCTTTAAACTGTATTTTAATTTTAAAGCGATAGTTATAGGTATTTTATGATGTAATAAGTTTTTTATTTGGGGATTTTGAATTTTATTACCGGGGATTTTTTCTCCGACTACTTCTAAATCTACGGTATAAAGTATGTAGGTAGGTACGCTTTTTCGTTTTTGAGTTCAAACATGCAGTGTCAAAACATAAATAACTAAAAAAAAATATCGTTTTAAAAATACTGATATCTTAAAAGATCAAAAAAAATTAAAAATGAATAATCAAGAAATTGATAAGCCCAATTTGTTTTTAAAAGCATTTCAATAAGAGTAGTTCTGTCTATATTATATTTTTTTTCACACTGCTATATTTTTTGACTAAAATTAGTTTTCAATGGACAGTGGACAGACATTATAGTTGTATATAAATCATTTAATATTCTGAACAAATTATTTGGTTATATTAGTTATTTTAAAATTTTGAATTTCCGAACAAAATGTTAATGTGTCAAACATATTTTTGGAAAATAAAAGTTTCGTTTATAACTGTGAGTATAATATTGAGTATTATACTATTATCTGATCAACAAAAATATTTGACAAATAACATTTTCCGTTTATATTATATGGGCTTTAATTGGTTATCATCAATTTATAAAATTATAGGGCGGGTTTATTTTCTTTCAAAATGAGATACCGTTTACTTCCACTGTCCATTTTAAACCACAAAAAGGTTAAATACCATTTTCATCTAAATAATTTTTGGACCGAAAATCATGTCCATTTTAAATATAAAAATATTCAGCCGACACCGGTGATATTGTGTTGTGTACTTGTATATACCATACTAATATACTATAGTCTATAAATTGAGAGTAACAGTCGATAACATCGTAATGTCGTAACTTCAATTAAGCCTAATTAAAATACGCACATATTTAATTTAATTTATTATAATTATTAATAAATAAAAGGTACATTTTTTTGTTAATATAACGACTTAAAAAGTTTTTTTTCTATTCTTAATCCCTAATGTTTGAATATAGTCTAGATTTATTTATTTTTATTTTGTTTTAAGGGGCCTGGTCGCGATTTTTCAAATTTTCCTCAATTCTATAAAATTTGAAAATTTGAAAATTAAATATTATATTTTAGTTGCCACCTCAATTATAAGACTTTTCCACTAATGTACTACCCAATACCTATTTAGGGGGGAGGGGTTGATAGGGTGTATTATATCGGGCAAAACACACTTTACAGAAAAAACTCTCACACCTCGTAGATTGGTTCGATTTCCGTAATTTTTTTTTTTGTTAGATAGAAGAATATTTTTTACAGGGCGCATTGGACTTTGATTTTTGATTACGTTGCTAAAAATAAATAATAATACAAAAACTAAAAAGTTGTAAAAATAGATTAAATTCAAACTTGTAATATAAGATTTCGAAAAATAATTTTTAAAATCCAAGTCCAATGAGCCCTGCAATAAGTCTCCTCTATTTAACAAAAAAAAAAATTACGAAAATCAGACCAATCTACGGGGCGTGAGAAGAGTTTTTCCTGTAAGGCATGTTTTTGAGAAAAAAAACAGGTCGCGACCAGGTCCCTTAAGGAAAATGGTAGGTTTGTTATTGGAGGAAAATGGCTAAAGATAAATGTAATGATGTCGGTAATAATATGTTGTAAACATAAGCGTAACTATAGTTTTTCCCTATAGGGAGAGTGGCTGGTGGGCATTAAATAATTTAATTTTTATTTAAAGTTAAAATATATTTAATATTGCCTGCGATAAATATGCTAAATAGTAAATATTATTAGCTGTATGCCTGTACTTGTTTTAAAGAAACTATTTATGTCGGTACCTTGGTAAGATTATAGCATATAAATTAGTAGTATACCTATATACACTGAAGACTTAACTATAATATACACTATACAGACAGTGAATTGCGGAATGAAAATCCCCGACGAACAATCCCGGGAAACAAATATATTACTCACAACCACATGACATTGATTGATCAAATATTTTTAAAAAGCTAATCGGTGTAATTGCCACATTATTAATATTTAGTTACGAATATATACTTATCATTAAAAAAAACTAATATGTAATAAATAATTTACAAATATTAACAATAATTTTATTTGGGTTTTATATCACGATTTGAAACAACATAGAATTATGTTAATGCTACTTTTAAAAGAATAGGTACCTACGATTCATTAACTATTGTTTGATAACAATTATTTG